>NC_046155.1:134701048-134716543 GCF_011064425.1 Rattus rattus
GAAGTCCTTTTATTGTTGAGGATAGTTTTAGCTATTCTGGGTTTTTTGTTATTCCAGATGAATTTGCAAATTGTTCTGTCTAACTCTTTGAAGAATTGGATTGGTATTTTGATGGGGATTGCATTGAATCTGTAGATCGCTTTTGGTAAAATGGCCATTTTTACTATATTAATCCTGCCAATCCATGAGCATGGGAGATTTTTCCATCTTCTGAGGTCTTCTTCAATTTCTTTCTTCAGAGTCTTGAAGTTCTTGTTGTACAGATCTTTTACTTGCTTGGTTAAAGTCACACCGAGGTACTTTATATTATTTCGGTCTATTATGAAGGGTGTCGTTTCCCTAATTTCTTTCCTCGGCTTGTTTTTCTTTTGTGTAGAGGAAGGCTACTGATTTATTTGAGTTAATTTTATACCCAGCCACTTTGCTGAAGTTGTTTATCAGCTTTAGTAGTTCTCTGGTGGAACTTTTGGGATCACTTAAATATACTATCATATCATCTGCAAATAGTGATATTTTGACATCTTCTTTCTTCCAAATCCAGACCCTGATCTCTTTGTTGTCTGATTGCCTGGCTGGAACTTCAAGAACTATAGGCTTGTTGCTAGGAGAGAGTGAGCAGCCTTGTCTAGTCCCTGATTTTAGTGGGATTGTTTTTTCCATTTAGTTTAATGTTGAAGTAACGGTTTGTATGGCTTTTTACGTGTTTAGGTATGGCTCTGAATTTTATTCTTCCAGGACTTTATCATGAAGGTGTTGAATTTTGTCAAATGCTTTTCAGCATCTAATCAATGATCATATGGTTTTGTTCTTTCAGTTTGTTTATATAATGGATCACATTGATGGTTTTTATATTAAACCATCCCTGCATGCCTGGGATGAAATTCCTACTTGATCATGGTGGATGATTGTACGGGATGTGCTCTTGGATTCGGTTTGCCAGAATTTTATTGATATTTTTTAGCCGTCAATATTCATAAGGGAAATTGGTCTGAAGTTCTCTTTCTTTTGTGGGGTGTTGGGTGGTTTAGGTATAAGAGTTAATGTGGCTTCATAGGAGGAATTCGGTTTGTTTCAATTTTGTGGAGTAGTTTGGATAATATTGTTATAACGTCTTCGATGAAGGTCTGATAGAATTCTGCAGTGAACCCCTCTTGACCTGGGCTCTTTTTGGTTGGGAGACCTTTAATGACTGCTTCTATTTCCTTAGGAGTTATGGGGTTGTTTAAATGGTTTATCTGTTCCTGATTTAACTTCGGTACCTGGTATCTGTCTAGGAAATTGTCCATTTCCTCCAGATTTTCAAGTTTTGTTGAATATGGGCTTTTGTAGTAGGATCTGATGATTTTTTGAATTTCCTCTGAATCTGTAGTTATGTCTCCCTTTTCATTTCTGATTTTGTTAATTTGGACACACTCTGTGTCCTCTCGTTAGTCTGGCTAAGGGTTTATCTATCTTGTTGATTTTCTCAAAGAACCAACTTTTGGTTCTGTTGATTCTTTCTATGGTCCTTTTTGTTTCTATTTGGTTGATTTCAGCTCTGAGTTTGATTATTTCCTGCCTTCTACTCCTCCTGGGTGTATTTGCTTCTTTTTGTTCTAGAGCTTTTAGGTGTGCTGTCAAGCTGCTGACATATGCTCTCTCCTGTTTCTTTCTGCAGGCACTCAGAGCTATGAGTTTTCCTCTTAGCACAGCTTTCATTGTGTCCCATAAGTTTGGGTATGTTGCACCTTCATTTTCATTAAATTCTAAAAAGTTTTTAATTTCTTTCTTTATTTCTTCCTTGACCAGGTTATCATTGAGTAGAGCATTGTTCAGTTTCCATGTATATGTGGGCATTCTTCCCTTATTGTTATTGAAGACCAGCTTTAGGCCGTGGTGGTCTGATAGTACGTATGGGATTATTTCTATGTTTCTATATTTGTTGAGGCCTGTTTTTTGGCCAATTATTTGGTCAATTTTGGAGAAAGTACCATGAGGTGCTGAGAAGAAGGTATATCCTTTTTTTTAGGATAGAATGTTCTATTAATATCCGTTAAGTCCATTTGGCTCATGACTTCTCTTAGTCTGTTTACATCTCTGTTTAATTTCTGTTTCCATGATCTGTCCATTGATGAGAGTGGGGTGTTGAAATCTCCCACTATTATTGTGTGAGGTGCAATGTGTGTTTTGAGCTTTTTAGTTTCTTTTACGTATGTAGGTGCCCTTTGTATTTGGAGCATAGATATTTAAGATTGTGAGTTCATCTTGGTGGATTTTTCCTTTGATGAATATGAAGTGTCCTTCCTTATCTTTTTTGATGACTTTTAGTTGAAAATTGATTTTATTTGATATTAGAATGGCTACTCAGCTTGCTTCTTCAGACCATTTGCTTGGAAAGTTGTTTTCCAGCCTTTCACTCTGAGGTAGTGTCTGTCTTTTGTCTCTGAGGTGTGTTTCCTGTAGGCAGCAGAATGCACTGTCCTCATTGTGTATCCAGTTTGTTAATCTATGTCTTTTTATTGGGGAGTTGAGACCATTGATGTTGAGAGATATTAAGGAATAGTGATTATTGCTTCCTGTTATATTCATATTTGGATGTGAGGTTATGTTTCTGTGCTTTTCATTCTCTTTGTTTTGTTGCCAAGACGATTAGTTTCTTGCTTCTTCTAGGGTACAGCTTGCCTCCTTATGTTGGGCTTTACCATTTATTATCCTTTGTAGTGCTGGATTTGTAGAAAGATATTGTGTAAATTTGGTTTTGTCATGGAATATCTTGGTTTTCTCCATCTATGTTAATTGAGAGTTTTGCAGGATACAGTAACCTGGGCTGGCATTTGTGTTCTCTTAGGGTCTGTATGACATCAGTCCAGGATCTTCTGGTTTTCATAGTTTCTGAAAAAAAGTCTGGTGTAATTCTGATAGGTCTGCCTTTGTTATGTTACTTGACCTTTTTCCCCTTACTGCTTTTAATATTCTTTCTTCGTTTTGTCGTTTGGTATTTTGACTATTATGTGACGGGAGGTGTTTCTTTTCTGGTCCAATCTATTTGGAGTTCTGTAGGCTTCTTGTATGCCTATGGGTATCTCTTTTTTTAGGTTAGGGAAGTTTTCTTCTATGATTTTGTTGAAGATATTTACTGGTCCTTTGAGCTGGGAGTCTTCACTCTCTTCTATACCTATTATCATGGGGTTTGATCTTGAGTTCCTGGATTTCTGTTTTTTTGGACCAGTGGCTTTTTTCCGTTTACATTATCTTTGACAGTTATTATGTCAATGATTTGTATGGAATCTTCTGCTCTGAGATTCTCTCTTCTATCTCTTGTATTCTGCTGATGATACTTGTATCTACGGCTCCTTGTCTCTTCTTTGGTTTTCTATATCGAGGGTTGTTTCCCTTTGTGCTTTCTTTATTGCTTCTATTTCCATTTGTAATTCCTTCACCTGTTTGCGTTTTCCTGGAATTCTTTCATGGATTTTTGTGATTGCTCTCTATATACTTCTAGTTGTTTATTTATGTTTTCCTCCATTTCTCTAAGGGAGTTCTTCACGTCTTTCTTGAAGTCCTCCAGCATCATGATCAAATGTGATTTTAAACCCAGATCTTGCTTTTCTGGTGTGTTTGGATATTCAGTGTTTGCTTTGGTGGGAGCATTGGGCTCTGATGATGTCATGTAGTCTTGGTTTCTGTTGCTTGGGTTCCTGAGCTTGCCTCTTGCCATCAGGTTGTCTCTGGTGTTACCTTGTTCTGCTATTTCTGACAGTGGCTAGACCATCCAAAAGCCTGTGTGTCAGGAGTGCTGTAGACGTGTTTTCCTGTTTTCTTTCAGCCAGTTATGGGAACAGAGTGTTCTGCTTTTGGGTGTGTAGTCTTTCCTGTCTACTGGTGTTCAGATGTTCCTGTGCGCCTGTGTCCTGAGTCCACCAGGCAGGTCACTTGGAGCAGAAAAGTTGGTCTTCCCTGTGGTCCCGTGGCTCAACTTGCTTGTGGGGGTCTGCTGTTGACCTCTCAGTGAGGGCAGCAGTCAGGATGGCCTGTGCTGCCTTTTCCCGGGGCCCCCGTGCCCCGGAGTCCCAGATGGTGTTAGGTGTTTTCCTCTGGAGTCAAATGTGGGCAGACTGTAGCTCTTCTGGCTTCCCAGGCGTGCCTCCCCCTCTGAAGGTTTAGCTCTACCTCCCACGTGATTTGGGTGCAGAGAACTGTTGGTCTGGTCCCTTCAGGCCTGGGTGGTGTGTGGATTGCAGGGGACCTGCAGCTCAAATGCCCCTATCTTCTTGTTCCCAGAGGCCCTATACAGTTTCCTCTTGGGCCAGGGATGTGGGCAGGGGTGGGCAGTGTTGGTGGTCTCTTCCGCTCTGCAGTTTCAGGAGTGCCCACCTGTCTGGGTGGTGAGCTCTCTCTCCCACGGGGTTTGGGAGCAGGGAGCTGTGGCCTGGGACCAGCGAGGTTGGGGCTCCAGCTAGAAACAGGAAGTGTCTGCTCCCAGAGCAATTTTGCCTCTGTGTGTCCTGAGTCCAGCAGGCAGGTCACTTGGAGCAGAAAAGTTGGTCTTACCTGTGGTCTCGAGGCTCAAGTTGCTCGTGGCGGGCTGCTGTTGAGCTCTCTGTGAGTGAGGCAACCAGGATGGTCGGGATGGACTGTGCCTCCTTCCTCCCCCTCCAACCCCTGTGTGCACCAGAGTCCCAGATGGCGTTAGGTGTTTTCCTCTGGAGTCAAATGTGGGCAGACTGTAGCTCTTCTGGCTTCCCAGGTATGTCTCCCCCTCTGAAGGTTTAGCTCTCCCTCCCACAGGATTTGGGTGCAGAGAACTGTTGATCGGGTCCCTTCAGGTCCGGGTGGTGTCTGGAGCTCAGGGGACCTGCCACTCAAGTTGCCTCTCTTCTTTTATGGTCTCAGGATCTCAGATAAAAACATATCAGGCACTCCTTCTTCCAGGAGATCACAAAGAAATGGCTTCTAAACCTAAAAGCACAGACTTCAAATGAACTCTGCTTATGACTAGGTAGTTTGTGAGTTTTTAAATTGTATGATAAAACATTTTTATGTTAGGTATTAGAAAGCTCTGTTCAAGGGGAGATGGTTCAGAGGATAAAATGCTTGCTGTGCAAACATGAGGACCTGAGTCCAGAGAGTCAGTGCTAGAATAGAAGCTAGATGTGGTAGGTTCATACCTGAAATCCCAGCACTGGGAGTGAGGGAGAGACACAAAGACCATAGAGCCTCAATGGTCAGTCAGTCAAAAAAGAAGGAAGCAACAAAGGAGGACACCTGATGGTCAAAATTTAACCTTCACATGTGCACACACACATGTGCATACATCACTACAAACTTTATTCTTATAACGACAAATCTGAGACCATATCTAACAAATGTTTTCATATGTCATCATTCAGTGTCTAAATTCTAAAACTTAATCCCACTTCTAAGAGACGATATAAAATATTGGTGATGTTCTTGTAACTTGATTCTCTAGAAAACTCTGGAATATTTATCAAAATATTGTATAAAACAAGAGTTGTAAGGGGAAATGCTTGGAGAGGTAGGGCAAATGACATAGATCACTATTGAATTGGGTCACTTGCAACCTGGAGTAGTACATGCATGCTTTTCATTCAACAAGCCATGTCCTTTGTATAGACATGTGATAGTCAAACATGGCCTTTCCCTTCCTGATTTGGTGTTTTGTCTCAAAGAAGAAAAACAAAACAAAAACCAGAAAAAAATTGGCTAACTGGAAACTGCATTCAATTTCCCTGGGAAGGAGCCAGACAGAGACTGGTCAAGTCAAAATGCACCCTGACTTCGTTGTATAAACTCTGGCAAGCTACTGTAGATTTGAGAATTTACCGTCTGAGCCCAGTGAATTTTCCCCACAGGAAAGCCTAACAGGTCAGGGAAAAACTGTTTCTTTACTCTAGCTTTCCAGTTAATCATCACTACGTTGTCAACCTGCCTTCCTCAGTGTTGGCCTGGTGATTTCCACGTCTAGTTAGGACTCCATGAATTTCTTTCCCAAACTGAGGTGTTCATGTTAAACATCACCATGACACAGTTGAGGAAAACTCAAATGCAATAACACAGAAGAAAGAAAATAAAAACTAAGTTGGTCTTTTGCTTAGTTTCTAAACTGGCTGCTAAACATATCTCTGATCTGTTTCCACCCTGATGTGTCCCTTCCAGACTTAGCAGCGAGAGAGAAATCTCTTTGCTGTAACTGGGCACCCACTATAAGATTTCTTCTTATAGTCAAGTGCCTTAGCTTTGAGTTAAGATAAAGCCTGTTTGCAAGGCAAACCATGCTTTCCTGGGTTGGCTTGCAAGGTAAGGAAAGTGAGGTCTGCCTTTAACACATTCAGTGCTCTCACAGATATTTACCATGCATGCATAAAGGGTGACTGTGCCCTCTGATTCTTCTTTCAAAGTATCAAGATGTAAACAGAAATGATGGAGACTGGGTGTGGTGGTACATGTCTTTAGTCCCAGAACTCAGTGTGTAAGACAGTGGATCTTTCTGTCTCTCTGTCTCTCTGTCTCTATCTCTCTCTCTCTCTGTCTGTCTCTCTCTGTCTGTCTCTCTGTCTCTCTGTCTCTATCTCTCTCTGTCTGTCTCTCTGTCTCTTTGAGTTTAAGGTCAGCCTGGTCTACACAATGAGTTCCAGGCTAGTGACACTTTAACGTGAGACTTTGTCTTGGGGGTGGGGTGAGGTGGGGGGTTGGGATCACCCCAGGTGTCCGTGAGCTTCTGAGGATAGAAGACAGTGCCTGTTTGTGCTCCTCTGTAGACCAGGGTTCTCCACACACTTTGCAACTGTGGTAGGTTGGTTGGTTAACACCCCTGCTGATCGGGGCCCTCTACCTTATTTGTCGCCGATGTTCACTTCACGGGTCAAGCAGTTTGCAGCCAGGGATGTATTCTTATAATAGACAGCATAGTGGAGAGCACTGTTGCCCTGGGCATCCACGATGTTCGGGTCGGCATTGTTCTCCAGCAGAATGGTAGCACATTCCTCTTCCTGACATTGCACAGCCTGTTGGGATTGCACCAAGAGATAGATCATAGATTCAAAGAACAACCCAGGGTAAACACCCCACAGGTCTCACCATCTATTTATTTCAAAGTGACACAGATTCCTTTTCATTCCTGGGATGTTGGAAAGTATCATGGGCCAAGGCCATCCCATGCTGAAATCCTTAGCGGCTGCATACCTTCACTAGACTTGTGCACTCCTCACTGTCTGTGGCATTGACCTCACACTTCCCCTCTACCAGGCCATCACCACCTTTGGGTGGCGTGGGCACAGGCGATGTGGAGGGTCCTGTGAAGATGGAGGATGGCTTTTAGGAAATTATACAGCATGACCTGAAAAATACAATCACTCAGGTGACGTTAAACTTTAAATGGCATGCAGTTCCTCTGTTTTCAAGTCAAATATTTGTGGAGTGTTTTTCCGGTATCCTAACCTGTGGCACTACAGTCTGGGCATGGTGGCAAAGCCCTGAAGAAATATGTAAGATCTCATTTTAAAGAAAAAAGATTAAATATTTAATCTTCTAGAGAAGTTACAGTAGTGGTTGTTATTGATCCTTAAACGAGCGAAAGGGTAACTGTATTTGATTAAAAGGTGTGTGTGTGTGTGTGTGTGTATGTGTGTGTGTGTGTACTTAAGTATTATGCAGGTTAGTATTTCCTGTTAATTTGACATAGCTTTTAGAATTATCTGGAAAAGGAATCTTAATGCAGAAAATATCCGTCATTAGATTGGCCTGCAGGCAAGCCTGTGGGGCACTTTCTTGAATAATGACTGATGTGGGAGGGCCCTGCCCACCATGGGTGTGTTATCCCACAGGCAGCCCTGAGTGGTGTAAGAACAGCAGGCTGAGCAAACCCTGAGGAGCAAGGAGTAAACACTGCTACTCCTCTGCTTCAGTTCCTGCCTCCATGACCCAGTCTTGAGCTCCTGCCCTGATTTCTCTCAGTGATGATCTGTGACCTGGGAGTTATAAGATGGAATAACCCTTTTTCTCTCCTAGTTGCTTTTGGTCATGCTTTTTTATCATGTGGGAGGCGGTGCAGCGAAACAAAATGGCGCCCGACATCCGTCTCGTCTGGATATCGACAACTTACATCAAGACATGTGCAGGCTTGTCCCCCTTGCTAGGCGGCCGTGCGATAATGAGATGGGGCGCCCCCAGTGGTGAGTAATGGTACTGCACATGTCGGTTTTTGCACCTGGTGGCAGTTGGCCGGTAATTTGGTAATGGGGGGCGGTACCCAGGTAGGGAGGTGGTTCGTTCTCCGCCAATCCCTGGAGGACAAGTAGTGGGGTGATAGTGGGTTGATAGTGGGGTGACCCGTACCCCACCAATCCCTGGGAGATTATTAGCATACTGTTGTGTATATAAGGTGAAACGACTTTGCGCTTGTGGTCCCTGTTTAAGAGAGCTGTACAGTAAAGGCTTGTTCACAGAAGAATCCTGTTGCCGCGCGTCGTTCTTACTGGTGAGACGTTGGGCGCGCGACATATCACAGCAAGAGGAAGCTAACTAGGACGTGCATTTAAGGCAGGCACTCTCCCAACCGAGCTCTGCCCCTGCTCAGAGTGGATACTTTGAGTGGAAGATGATGTCCTTTGGAATTAGCCCGACTTGGGTTTGAATTCTGCTTTAAGCAGTGTTACTCACTAGCTATGTCTTAACCTTTCTAGGCCTAATTTTTCTCCACCAGTAAAATTGGCACTGAAAATAGCAGCTGTATCATAAGACCGTGACCCCATGATGATGAGAACCCGTATGCAGTGGTTTCAAAAGTTTCTAGCACAAAGTGCAGCTCAACGGTTGTCAGATATTGTAACTATCGCTTCTGTGACAGCCGAGGACAGTGTTTCCAGTAATTAGCAGAATCACACCCATTCTGTGTGTTTTAAGGATTGTCTCCCCGTGTCTCAGATGCTCTTTTCCCACACTGAGCATTCTTTACATTGGAGGCCAAGTTGTAACTCATGACACATTGCAGCCATTGTTTGGTAGCATTTCACATTTTCTTCACATACAGAATAAGTGTCATTGTAGAACCCATGCTGTCCAGCACTAAGAGAAATATGGCATCTTTAATAGGTCCATGCAAGATCTAGCCAACTGATTGGTAGTTAACTAAATTTTAGTTCTTAAAAATATCAGGGGGAAAGAGTTCTGAATAACAACAAAAAATATTTTTCCTTTGATCGTCAAGAAATTTTAAATTAAGAAGACTCAGGGTTCAAATGAGTAGGTCTAGCTCCTCTTCTGAATATTCAGATTAATAGAATGTATGAAAGTCAGACAATCCCACAGATTTAGGCCAGAATTTACTACTGTCCTCAGTTTTCAAAAGAGCAACTTGAAGGAAAGAGAAGGCAGAAGTGGAGACTTGAAACTTCCGTTTTCCCATCTCCCATTTTGTGGCCTTAGCAGGGAAACATGAAGGCTCTCGGGATGCAAGTGTCCTGAGAGATGGACTATGTGAACTGCCCATTAGCCATCTGGGACACTTTTAGTGAATGAATGTATGAAAGAATGAAATAAATACAGATGAGGAGGTCAGTATTTTTATGAAGTGAAGTGAAACGTCTGTTGTGGTGAAAACCAGTTTCCGTTGTTACCTTTTGTTTCCATAAGGATGAAACTAGATGGAATTATTAACCCAGAGTTGCTTGCCTGTATGCAATAAATCTTTTATAAGAGATACACACAGGGCTGAGAGATTGCTCAGCGGTTAAGAGCACTAACTTGCTCTTCCAGAGGTCCTGAGTTCAATTCCCAGCAACCACATGGTGGCTCACAAACTATCAGTAATGGGATCTGATGCCTCTTCTGGTGTGTCTGGAACTTGGCAACAGTGTACACATACATGAAATAGCCCCACCCCTTTTTTTAAAGAGAGATATACACATATAGAGCAATGGGAATCTCCATAAACTCCACAAACATATTCCCCTTGCTTTGCAAGGCATTAAGTGTTAGTGGAAATAGCAATTTAAGCATGCTAACACAAAAGCTCTAACAGAAGTGAGAGATGTTGTTGTCTGAGCAGGGCTCACGCTTACATTCTTCCCAAGGATTGCTGTAATGGTAAGTGTTTCCTAAAACTTTACTTCACGCTCATTTTAGGAGTCAAGATAAGTAGGAAAGAACAAGTGTGTGGGTGACTTCTTTCAGACCGAACTGTACACTAGTTCCTAGAACAAGACTCTGTAAAAGCCAAAATGCCGAATTAATGTAGGCTTTTCTCCTGGTCTATAAAACTAAGTTGTGAGCGAGCAGGCGAGCTGACTGACCCGAGAACGGGAGCTACAGCTAAGTAATGAAAACTACAAGTTGCGTCTTGTACATTTCAAATGCCCGGAAATAATTTTTATAACAAGTTGCCCCTGCTTTGGCTGGTACAAGGGCAGGTGTTTGCGTGCCTGTTGTGTGTGTGTGTGTGTGTGTGTGTGTGTGTGACCTACCAAAGTGACGTTATTCTTACTTCATGCCCAAATACATCTTTCGTGGCAGCCTCCACCCTTCGCTGAAGCCCCCATCTCTCTGTCCTATGCCAGCACTGAGGTTAACGTGTAAAACGTGTTCTGTGAGTTATTTTTAAACACGTGGCACTTTAAATGTCGAGAAAACAAATTGTATGTATGCTCATTATTTCCCAAAGATATTTCAAATATGGTAGAGTACATAAAAATCTAGTCTTATCAGGTCACTAGACATTTTTCCTATGTCCATACAGCGTTCACTAGACATTTTTCCTATGTCCGTAAAGCATTGTAGACTCTCGAATCTGTACTTTACTAGATATAAATCAAGAGCTTGGAGTAGAGTGTTTTTGCTAGCACAGCAAGGCCCTGGGTGTTACCCACGGCATAAATAAGTATGAACAATAGGAGTTAAATGTTTTCCTTGGCTTGAAAACGTTCTCTATAAAATGAAGATATATTTTCCACTTGAGACATAAGTAGTGTTTTGTGTCTGGAGGCTTTCTTCCACACAAGCCCCGCCTCCTCCACAGCCTCCCTGCCCCAGGGCCCTGCCACCTTTTTTTCTTGTCTTTGTCATTCACACAGTGTTTCCCGAGCAGGAGCTGATGCACTCTAGCTGCATCTCCGTCACGCGCAGCCTTATGGATCTTTCTCAGATCCTTGTCTTTGAGGTGGTACTTGGGCGAGAGGAGGATATTGGCACTCTCAAACCCAGTGCCCAAGGAGTGCCGCTGCTGGTCGAGCAAGGATTGCAAGAGCCACCGACTCTTCTTGGAAGACAAGCCAGCCACTCTGGACATGGCAGAGGCTGTTGGCCCCAGAGGCCCATTCACTCTGTCTTTAGTGTCCCACCCTAGACCTGATCCTCAACAATATGATCGATTGATCGACGATTGTTACTGGAGAAGCCAACAGCCAGAGCACGCGCAGCTGCCACCCAATCCCAACTGAGAAGCTCTGTGGTTTGGGATTGGGTAAAGATTAGCGGTTGCCTAGCAACTCTGTAAACACACCCGCTCTGGTGCTCAGCTGTCAACGCCTAGTGGCCAAGAGTGCTCAGTGAGCTGAGTGCAGCTCACGATCTGTCAAAACCTTACTTTGCTTTCAAATATTTTGACTTCGTTGAACAAATGAATTTGAATTACAAATCCAACTCTCCGTAATATCTCTGGAGAGTCAGACTGAAAGTCGAAATACCAATAGAGTGTCGTCCAGGCTTAATCACCCCCAAATCTTCAACACCCAGAGAATTCAAGAGACCCCTTCCCTCCATAGATGACCATGCCCTGAAAATACTGTCATTGGCGGGGTCGTGTAATATTCTGCTTGCATACCACTAAATCAGAGATGTTCAGATGTCTTGACTTAAGAGGCATGGCTTTTGGAAAACAGTTTATAAAGACATCCCAAGCTGTCACCTAAGCTGTGGTTGTCGGTGGTCACCTGGCATGGCTCAGACAGTGTGCTGGCCACAGCAGCACATGGATAAGAGAACTGGTCAGAATCTGCACAGACAAGGGTGACAACTTGGGCTGCTGGAACTGCAGACAGGGCCTGGAGGAAGCCACCTCACATCAGTCCCGAGAGCAGGGCTCGATGCCAGAAAGACAGAAGCCTTGGAATACTGACATGGAGATGGGGCTAGCATCTTGACTCAAGGGGGGCCCGGCTAGATCTCATTAATTTGAGATGCAAAGGACAGATATTTAGATTTAGATATTTAGAATATTTACGTTATTCTGGTTTGGGTAATTAGCAATAAAACCTTCTTAAACATTTGCATATATGTGAACATTGATTTGTTTCTCTGGGGTTAAAATTTAAGATTGAAGCTACTGAAATAAAAATGTATATATATTTTTTCTTTTCTTTTTTTATTTTTATTTTTTAAATTTTTTATTAGATATATTTCTTTACTTACATTTCAAAGGTTATTCCCCTTCCCGGTTTCCTGTCCATAACCACCATTCCCTCCTCTACCCCTCCCACATTCGGGTATTCCCCCTATAAGTCCCCCTTACTGCCCCCTCCCCCATATTCCCCTGCACTGGGGGTCCAACCTTGGCAGCACCAAGGGCTTCCCCTTCCCCTGGTGCCCCAACAAGGCTATTCTCTGCTACATATGCAGTTGGAGCCCTGGGTCAGTCCATGTATAGTCTTTGGGTAGTGGTTTAGTCCCTGGAAGCTCTGGTTGGTTGACATTGTTATTCATATGGGGTCTCGAGCCCCTTCAAGCTCTTTCAGTCCTTCCTCTAATTCCCCACTAGAGGGTCCTCTTCTCAGTTCAGTAGTTTGCTGCTAGCATTGAACTCTGTATTGGACATGCTGTGGGTGTGTCTCTCAGGAGAGATCTATATCCGGTCCCTTTCAGCGTGCATTTTTTAGCTTCATCAATCTTATCTAGTTTTGGTGGCTGTAATATATATGGGCTACATGTGGTTCAGGCTCTGAATGGCCATTCCTTCAGTCCCTGCTCTAAACTTTGCTTCCATATCCCCTCCTATTGATATTTTTTCCCCTTTTAAGAAGGAATGGGAGCATCCACGTTTTGGTCATCCTTCTTCTTGAGCTTCCTATGGTCTGTGGACTGCATCTTGGGTAATTCAAGCTTTTGAGCTAATAGCCACTTATCAATGAGTGCATGCCAAGTGTGTTTTTCTGTGATTGTGTAACCTTACTCAGGATGATATTTTCCAGTTCCCTCCATTTGCCTATGAATTTCATGAAGTCATTGTTTTTGACAGCTGAGTAATATTCCATTGTGTAGATGTACCACATTTTTGAATCCATTCCTCTGTTGAAGGGCATCTGGGTTCTTTCCAGCTTCTGGCTACTATAAATAAGGCTGCTGTGAACATAGTGGAGCATGTGACCTTGTTATGTGTTGGAGCATCTTTTGGGTACTTGCCCAAGAGAGGTATAGCTGGGTCCTCAGGTAGTACTATATCCATTTCTGAGAACCTCCAGGACTGATTTCCAGAGTGGTTGTACCAGTTGGTAATCCGACGAACAATGGAGGAGTACCTTCTTCTCCACATCCTGCCAGCATCTGTCACCCAAGTTTTTTATCTGGCCATTCCTAACTGGTGGAGGTGGAATCTCAGGTTGTTTTGATTTGCATTTCGATTTCTAAGTGATGTTGAACATTTTTTTAGGTGCTTTTTTTGACCATTCGATAATCCCTCAACTGAGAATGTTTTGTTTAGCTCTGTACCCCATTTCTTAAGAGGGTTATTTGGCTCTCTAGTGTCAAACTTCTTGAGATCTTTGTATATTTTGAATATTAGCCCTCTATCAGATGTAGGATTAGTAAAGATCTTTTTCCAATCTGTTGGTTGCTGTTTTGTCCTAATGACAGTGTCTTTTGCTTTACAAAAGCTTTGCAGTTTTTTTTTTAAAGATTTATTCATTTATTATATACAAGTACACTGTAGCTGTCTTCAGATACACCAGAAGAGGGCATCGGATCTCTTTACAGATGCTTGTGAGCCACCATGTGGTTGCTGGGAATTGAACTCAGGACCTCTGGAAGAGCAGTCAGTGCTCTTAACCTCTGAGCCATCTCTCCAGCCTAGCTTTGCAGTTTTAGAGTCCCATTTGTTCATTCTGATCTTAGAGCATAAGCCATTGGTGTTTTGTTCAGAAATTTTCCCTAGTGCCCATGTGTTCGAGACTTTCCCACTTTTTTTCTATTAGTTTGAATGTATTGGTTTTATGTGGAGGTCCTTGATCCACTTGGACTTAAGCTTTTGTACATGGTGATAAGAATGGATCAATTTGCATTCTTCTAGATGCTGACCTCCAGTTGAACCAGCACCATTTGCTGAAAATGTTATCTTTTTTCCACTGTATGGTTTTAGCTCCTTTATCAAACATCAAGTGACCACAAGTGTGTGGGTTCATTTCTGGGTCTTCACTTCTATTCCACAAGTCTATCTGCCTATCTCTGTACCAATACCATACTGTTTTTATGACTATTGCTCTGTAATACGCTTTGAGGTTGGGATGTGACTCTCCCAGGAGTTCTTTTTTTTTTTTTTTTTTATTAACTTGAGTATTTCTTATTTACATTTCAATGTTCCCTTTTCCGGTTTCTGGGCCAACATCCCTAACTCCTCCCTCCCTTTCTATATGGGGTGTTCCTCTCCATCCTCCCCATTACTGCCCTCCCCCCAACAATCACGTTCACTGGGGGTTCAGTCTTGGCAGGACCAAGGGCTTCCCCTTCCACTGGTGCTCTTACTAGGCTATTCATTGCTACCTATGAGGCTGGAGCCCAGGGTCAGTCCATGTATAGTCTTTGGGTAGTGGCTTAGTCCCTGGAAGCTCTGGTTGGTTGGCATTGGTGTTCATATGGGGTCCTGAGCCCCTTCAGCTCTTTTTCTGTCCTTTTCTGATTCCTTCAACGGGGTCCCATTCTCAGTTCAGTGTTTGTTGGCATTCTGCCTATGTATTTGCTATATATATTCTGACTGTGTTCTCAGGAGAGATCTACATCTGTTCCTGCTGGCCTGGGTACTTCTTTGCTTCATCCATTTTGTCTAATTGGGTGGTTGTATATGTATGGGCTTACATGTGGGGCAGGGTACGAAGGGGTGTGTCTTTCCTCTGTTTTAATCTCTGCCTCCTATTCCTGCCAAGTGTATTCTTGTTCCCCTTTGAAGAAGGAGTAAAGCATTCCCCATTTTGATCATCTGTCTTGAGTTTCATGTGTGTTCTTGCATCTAGGGTAATTCACATTTGGGCTAATAGCCACTTATCAATGAGTGCATACCATGTGTGTTTTTCTGTGATTGGGTTATCCCACTCAGGATAATATTTTCCAGTTCCCTCCATTTGCCTATGAATTTCATAAAGTCATTGTTTTTGATAGCTGAGTAATATTCCATTGTGTAGATGTACCACATTTTCTGTATCCATTCCTCTGTTGAAGGGCATCTGGGTTCTTTCCAGCTTCTGGCTATTATAAATAAGGCTGCTATGAACATAGTGGAGCATGTGTCTTTGTTATATG
>NC_046155.1:134716643-134743268 GCF_011064425.1 Rattus rattus
GGTGTTGAATTTTGTCAAATGCTTTCTCAGCATCTAATGAAATGATCATGTGGTTTTGTTCCTTCAGTTTGTTTATATAATGGATCCACGTTGAAGTGGTTTCATATATTAAACCATCCTGCATACCTGGGATGGAAACCTACTTGATCATGGTGGATGATTGTTTTGATGTGCTCTTGGATTCAGGTTTGCAGAATTTTATTGACTATTTTAAATCCGATATTCATAAGGGAACTGGTCTGAAGTTCTCTTTTCTTTGTTGGGTCTTGTGTGTGGTTTAAGTATAAGAGTAATTGTGACTTCACAGAAGGAATTGAATAGTGCTCCATCTGTTTCAATTTTGTGGAATAGTTTGGATAGTATTGGTATGAGGTCTTCTATGAAGGTCTGATAGAATTCTGGCCTGAACCCATGTGGACCTGGGCTTTTTTGGTGGGAGATCTTTTTTTTTCTTCCTATTCTTTTTTTCGGAGCTGGGGATTGAACCCAGGGCCTTGCGCTTGCTAGGCAAGTGCTCTACCACTGAGCCAAATCCCCAACCCCGGTTGGGAGATCTTTAATGACTGCTTCTATATCGTTAGAATTTATGGGGTTGTTTAAATGGTTTATCTCTTCCTGATTTAATTTCGGTACCTGGTATGTGCCTAGGAAATTGTCCATTTTCTGCAGGTTTTCAAGTTTTGTTGAATATAGGCTTTAGTAGTAAGATCTTTAGGAGTAAGATCTATGATTTTTTGAATTTCCTCTGATTCTGTAGTTATGTCTCTCTTTTCATTTCTGATTTTGTTAATTTGGACACACTCTCTGTGTCTTCTCGTTAGTCTGGCTAAGGGTTTATTTATCTTGTTGATTTTCTCAAAGAACCAACTTTTGGTTCTGTTGATTCTTTCTATGGTTCTTTTTGTTTCTACTTGGTTGATTTCAGCTCTGAGTTTGATTATTTTCTGCCTTCTACTCCTCCTGGGTGTATTTGCTTCTTTTTGTTCTAGAGCTTTTAGGTGTGCTGTCAAGCTGCTGACATATGCTCTCTCCTGTTTCTTTCTGCAGGCACTCAGAGCTATGAGTTTTCCTCTTAGCACAGCTTTCATTGTGTCCCATAAGTTTGGGTGTGTTGTACCTTCATTTTCATTAAATTCTAAGAAGTCTTTCATTTCTTTATTTCTTCCTTGACCAGGTTATCATTGCGTAGAGCATTGTTCAACTTCCATGTATATGTGGACATTTTTCCCTTATCATTATTGAAGACCAGCTTTAGCCCGTGGTGGTCTGATAGCATGCATGGGATTATTTCTATCTTTCTGTATCTGTTGAAGCCTGCTTTATGACCAATTATATGGTCAATTTTGGAGAAAGTACCAGGAGGTGGTGAGAAGAATGTATATCCTTTTGTTTTAGGATAGTATGTTCTATAAATATCCGTTAAGTCCATTTGGCTCATGACTTCTCTTAGTCTGTCTACGTCTCTGTTTAATTTCTGTTCCATGATCTGTCCATTGATGAGAGTGGGGTGTTGAAATCTCCTACTATTATTGTGTGAGGTGCAATGTGTGCTTTGAGCTGTAGTAAGGTTTCTTTTATATATGTAGGAGCCCTTGTATTTGGAGCATAGCTATTTAGGATTGAGAGTTCATCTTCCCGTATTTTTCCTTTGATGAATATGAAGTGTCCTTCCTTATGTTTTTTGATGACTTTTGGTTGAAACTCGATTTTATTCGATATTAGAATGGGTATTCCAGCTTTCTCCTTCGACCATTTTCTTGGAAAGTTGTTTTCCAGACTTTCACTCTGAGGTAGTGTCTATCTTTGTCTCTGAGGTGTGTTTCCTGTAGGCAGCAGAATGCAGGGTCCTCCTTGTGTATCCAGTTTGTTAATCTATGTCTTTTTATTGGGGAGTTGAATCCATTGATGTTGAGAGATATTAAGGAATAGTGATTATTGCTTCCAGTGATATTCATATTTGAATGTGAGATCATGTTTGTGTGCTTTTCTTCTCTTTGTTTTCTTACCCAGACGATTAGTTTCTTGCATTTTCCAGGGTGTAGCTTGCCTTCTTGTGTTGGGCTTTACCATTTATTATCCTTTGTAGTGCTGGATTTGTAGAAAGATATTGTGTAAATTTGGTTTTGTCATGGAATATCTTGGTTTCTCCATCTATATTAATTGAGACTTTGCTGGATACAGTAACCTGGGCTGGCATTTGTGTTCTCTTCGGGTCTTGTGCTTTCATAATCTCTGGTGAGAAGTCTGGTGTGCTTCTGATATGTCTGTCTTTATATGTTACCTGACATTTTTCCCTTTCTGCTTTTAATATTCTTTCTTTGTTTTGCCCATTTGGTGTTTTGACTATTTTGTGACCGAATGAGTTTCTTTTCTGGTCCAATCTACTTGGAGTTCTGTAGGCTTCTTGTGTGTTTATGGGCATCTCTTTCTTTAGGTTAGGGAAGTTTTCTTCTATGATTTTGTTGAAGATATTTACTGGTCCTTTGAGCTGGGAGTCTTCACTCTCTTCTATACCTATGATCCTTAGGTTTGATCTTCTCATTGAGTCCTGGATTTCCTGTGTGTTTTGGACCAGTAGCTTTTTCTGTTTTACATTATCTTTGACTGTTGAGTCGATGATTTCTATGGAATCTTCTGCTCCTGAGATTCTCTCTTCTATCTCTTGTATTCTGTTTGTGATGCTTGTATCTACGGCTCCTTGTCTCTTCTTTTGATTTTCTATGTCCAGGGTTATTTCCATGTGTTCTTTTTTTATTGCTTCTATTTCCATTTTTAATTCCTTCACCTCTTTGATTGTGTTTTCTGGAATTCTTTCAGGGATTTTTTTTTTTTTTTGTGATTCCTCTCTATAGGCTTCTAGTTGTTTTATTTTCCTTTCATTTCTCTGGGGTTTCTTCATGTCTTTCTTGAAGTCCTCCAGCATCATGATCAAATATGATTTTGAAACTAGATCTTGCTTTTCTGGTGTGTTTGGATATTCCATGTTTGTTTTGATGGGAGAATTGGGCTCTGATGATGCCATGTAGTCTTCGTTTCTGTTGCTTGGGTTCCTGCCCTTGCCTCTCTCCATCAGGTTGTCTGTGGTGTTACCTTGTTCTGCTATTTCTGACAGTGGCTAGACCATCCAAAAGACTTTCTGTCAGGAGTGCTGTAGACCTGTTTTCCTGTTTTCTTTCAGCTAGTTATGGGAACAGAGTGTTCTGCTTTCGGGCGTGTAGTCTTTTCTGTCTACTGGTCTTCAGCTGTTCCTTTGGGCCTGTGTCCTGAGTCTACCAGGCAGGTCACTTGGAGCAGAAAAGTTGGTCTTACCTGTGGTCCCGTGGCTCAAGTTGCTTGTAGGGGGCTGTTGTTGACCTCTACGTGAGGGCAGCAATCAGGATGGCTTGCCTTTTCCCGGCCCACCCCCACCCCCCCCGACGCACTGGAGTGCCAGATGGTGTTAGGTGTATTCCTCTGGAGTCAAATGTGGGCAGACTGTAGCTCTTCTGGCTTCCCAGGTGTGCCTCCCCCTCTGAAGGTTTAGCATTCCCTCCCACGGATTTGGGTGCAGAGAACTGTTGATCTGGTCCCTTCAGGTCTGGGTGGTGTGTGGATTGCAGGGGACCTGCATCTCAAATACCCCTATCTTCTTGTTCCCAGAGGCCCTATACAGTTTCCTCTTGGGCCAGGGATGTGGGCAGGGGTGGGCAGTATTGGTGGGCTCTCCAGCTCTGCAGTCTCAGGAGTGCCCACCTGTCCAGGTGGTGAGCTCTCTCTCCCAAGGGGTTTGGGAGCAGTGAACTGTGGGCAGGGATCAGCGAGGTTGGGGGTCCAGCTAAAAACCGGAATTGTCTGGTCCCAGAGGAATTTTGCCTCTGTGTGTCCTGAGTCCACCAGGCAGGTCTCTTGGAGCAGAAAAGGTGGTCTTACCTGTGGTCTCGAGGCTCAAGTTGCTCATGGGGGGCTGCTGTTGAGCTCTCCGTGAGAGCGGCAACCAGGATGGACAGGATGGATTGCGCCTCCCTCCCTACCCTCCCCCTCCCCCCCGTGCACACCGGAGTCCCAGATGGTGTTAGGTGTTTTCCTCTGGAGTCAAATGTGGGCAGACTGTAGCTCTTCTGGCTTCCCAGGCATGTCTGCCTCTCTGAAGGTTCAACTCTCCCTCCCACAGGATTTGGGTGCAGAGAACTGTTGATTGGGTCCCTTCAGGTCTGGGTGGTGTCTGGAGCGCAGAGACCTGCCACTCAAGTAACCTCTTTCTTTTATGGTCTCAGGATCTCAGATAAAAACATATCTCCTTCTTCCAGGGATCACAAAGAAATGGCTTTAAACCTAAAGGCACAGGCTTCAAATGAACTCTGCTTATGACTAGGTAGTTTGTGAGTTTTTTAAATTGTATGATAAAACATTTTTATGTTAGGTATTAGAAAGCTCTGTTCAAGGGGAGATGGTTTAGTGGATAAAATGCTTGCTGTGCAAACATGAGGACTTGAGTCCAGAGATTCAGTGCGAGAAGAGAAGCCAGATGTGGTAGGCACATACCTGAAATCCCAGCACTGGGAGGGAGGGAGAGATACAAAGACCATAGAGCCTCAATGGTCAGTCAGTCAAAAAAGAAGAAAGCAACAAAGGAGGACACCTGATGATCAAACTTTAGCCTTTACATGTGCACTCACACATGTGCATACATCACTACAAACCTTATTCTTATAATGACAAATCTGAAACCATATCTAACAAATGTTTTTCATATGTCATCATTCATGTCTAAATTCTAAAACTCAATTCCACTTCTAAGAGACTAATATAAAATATTGGTGATGTTCTTGTAACTTGATTCTCAAGAAAACTCTGGAATATTTATCAAAATATTGTATAAAACAAGAGTTGTAAGGAGAAATGCTTGGAGAGGTAGGGCAAATGACATAGATGACTGTTGAGTTGGGTCACTTGCAACGTGGAGTACATGCGTGCTTTTCATACAACAAGCCATGTCCTCTGCATAGACATGTGATAGTCAAACGTGGCCTTTCCCTTCCTGGTTTGGCGTATTGTCTCAAAGAAGAAAAACAAAAACAAAAACCAGAAAAAAATTTGCTAACTGGAAACTGCATTCAATTTCCCTGGGAAGGAGCCAGACAGAGACTGGTCAAGTCAAAATGCACCCTGACTTTGTTGTATAAACTCTGGCAAGCTACTGTAGATTTGAGAATTTACCGTCTGATCTCAGTAAATCTTCCCCACAGGAAAGCCTAACAGGTCAGGGAAAAACTGTTTCTTTACTCTAGCTTTCCAGTTAATCATCACTACGTTGTCAACCTGCCTTCCTCAGTGTTGGCCTGGTGATTTCCACACCTAGTTAGGACTCCATGAATTTCTTTCCCAAACTGAGGTGTTCACGTTAAACATCACCGTGACACAGTTGAGGAAAACTCAAACGCAATAACACAGAAGAAAGAAAATAAAAACTAAGTTGGTCTTTTGCTTAGTTTCTAAACTGGCTGCTAAACATATCTCTGATCTGTTTCCACCCCGATGTGTCCCTTCCAGACTTAGCAGTGAGAGAGAAATCTCTTTGCTATAACTGGGCACCCACTATAAGATTTCTTCTTATAGTCAAGTGCCTTAGCTTTGAGTTAAGATAAAGCCTGTTTGCAAGGCAAACCATGCTTTCCTGGGTTGGCTTGCAAGGTAAGGAAAGTGAGGTCTGCCTTTAACACATTCAGTGCTCTCACAGATATTTACCATGCATGCATAAAGGGTGACTGTGCCCTCTGATTCTTCTTTTTTTCAAAGTATCAAGATGACAAACAGAAATGATGGAGACTGGGTGTGGTGGTACATGTCTTTAGTCCCAGAACTCAGTGTGTAAGACAGTGGATCTTTCTGTCTCTCTGTCTCTCTGTCTCTATCTCTCTCTCTGTCTGTCTCTCTCTGTCTGTCTGTCTGTCTCTCTGTCTCTATCTCTCTCTGTCTGTCTCTCTCTGTCTGTCTGTCTGTCTCTCTGTCTCTATCTCTCTCTCTGTCTGTCTCTCTCTGTCTGTCTGTCTCTCTGTCTCTCTCTCTCTCTCTGTCTGTCTCTCTGTCTCTTTGAGTTTAAGGTCAGCCTGGTCTACACAATGAGTTCCAGGCTTAGTGACACTTTAAAGTGAGAGACTTTGTCTTGGGGGTGGGGTGGGGTGGGGGTTGGGATCACCCAGGTGTCCGTGAGCTTGAGGATAGGAGACAGTGCCTGTTTGTGCTCCTCTGTAGACCAGGGTTCTCCACACACTTTGCAACTGTGGTAGGTTGGTTGGTTAACACCCTGCTGATGCGTGGCCTCTACCTTATTTGTCGCTTCGATGTTCACTTCACGGTCAAGCAGTTTTGCAGCCAGGGATGTATTCTTATAATAGACAGCATAGTGGAGAGCACTGTTGCCCTGGGCATCCACGATGTTCGGGTCGGCATTGTTCTCCAGCAGAATGGTAGCACATTCCTCTTCCTGACATTGCACAGCCTGTTGGGATTGCACCAAGAGATAGATCATAGATTCAAAGAACAACCCAGGGTAAACACCCCACAGCTCTCACCATCTATTTATTTCAAAGTGACGCAGATTCCTTTTCATTCCTGGGATGTTGGAAAGTGTCACGGGCCGAGGCCATCCCATGCTGAAATCCTTAGCGGCTTCATTACCTTCACTAGACTTGTGCACTCCTCACTGTCTGTGGCATTGACCTCACACTTCCCCTCTACCAGGGCCATCACCACCTTTGGGTGGCCGTAAGCACAGGCGATGTGGAGGGCCGTCCTGTGAAGATGGGAGGGATGGCTTTTTAGGAAATTATACAGCATGACCTGCAAAATACAATCACTCAGGTGACTTTAAACTTTAAATGGCATGCAGTTCCTCTGTTTTCAAGTCAAATATTCGTGGAGTGTTTTTCCGGCATCCTAACCTGTGGCACTACAGTCTGGGCATGGTGGCAAAGCCCTGAAGAAATCAGGAGGATCAGAAGTTTGGTCATCCTTGGCTATATAGGAAGTCTGAGTCAGTCTGGGAATATAAGATCTCATTTTAAAGAAAAAGATTAAATATTTAATCTTCTAGAGAAGTTATAGTAGTGTTTGTGGTTGATCCTTATACCAGCGAAAGGGTAACTGTATTTGATTAAAAGGTGTGTGTGTGTGTGTGTGTGTGTGTGTGTGTGTGTGTGTGTACTTAAGTATTATGCAGGTTAGTATTTCCTGTTAATTTGACATAAGCTAGAATTATCTGGAAAAAGGAATCTTAATGCAGAAAATATCCGTCATTAGATTGGCCTGCAGGCAAGCCTGTGGGGGCACTTTCTTGAATAATGACTGATGTGGGAGGGCCCTGCCCACCATGGGTGGTGTTATCCCTTAAGCAGGCAGCCCTGAGTGGTGTAAGAACAGCAGGCTGAGCAAACCCTGAGGAGCAAGGAGTAAACACTGCTACTCCTCTGCTTCAGTTCCTGCCTCCATGACCCAGTCTTGAGCTCCTGCCCTGACTTCTCTCAGTGATGATCTGTGACCTGGGACTTATAAGATGGAATAACCCTTTTTTCTCTCCTAGTTGCTTTTGGTCATGGTGTTTATCACAGCAAGAGGAAGCTAACTAGGACGTGCATTTAAGGCAGGCACCCTCCCAACCGAGCTCTGCCCCTGCTCAGAGTGGATACTTGAGTGGAAGATGATGTCCTTTGGAATTAGCCTGACTTGGGTTTGAATTCTGCTTTAAGCTGTGTTACTCACTAGCTATGTCTTAACCTTTCTAGGCCTAATTTTTCCCCACCAGTAAAATGGGCACTGAAAATAGCAGCTGTATCATAAGACCGTGACCCCATGATGATGAGAACCCTGTATGCAGTGATTTCAAAAATTTCTAGCACAAAGTGCAGTTCAACGGTTGTCAGATATTGTAACTATCGCTTCTGTGACAGCCGAGGACAGTGTTTCCAGTAATTAGCAGAATCACACCCATTCTGTGTGTTTTAAGGATTGTCTCCCCGTGTCTCAGATGCTCTTTTCCCACACTGAGCATTCTTTACATTGGAGGCCAAGTTGTAACTCATGACACATTGCAGCCATTGTTTGGTAGCATTTCACATTTTCTTCACATACAGAATAAGTGTCATTGTAGAACCCATGCTGTCCAGCACTAAGAGAAATATGGCATCTTTAATAGGTCCATGCAAGATCTAGCCAACTGGTTGGCAGTTAACTAAATTTTAGTTCTTAAAAATATCAGGGGGAAAGAGTTCTGAATAACAACAAAAAATATTTTTCCTTTGATCGTCAAGAAATTTTAAATTAAGAAGACTCAGGGTTCAAATGAGTAGGTCTAGCTCCTCTTCTGAATATTCAGATTAATAGATGTATGAAGTCAAAGACAATCCCAGATTTGGCCAAATTTTACTACTGTCCTCAGTTTTCAAAGAGCAACTTGAAGGAAAGAAGGCAGAAGTGGAGACTTGCCTTCCATTTTTCCATCTCCCCATTTTGTAGCGCTTAGCAGGGAAACATGAAGGCTCCGGGATGCAAGATGTCAGAGATGGACTATATGAACTGCCCATTAGCCATCTAGGACACTTTAGTGAATGAATGTATGAAAGAATGAAATAAATACAGATGAGGAGGTCAGTATTTTTATGAAGTGAAGTGAAACGTCTGTTGTGGTGAAAACCAGTTTCCGTTGTTACCTTTTGTTTCCATAAGGATGAAACTAGAGTGGAATTATTAACCTAGAGTTGCTTGCATATATGCAATAAATCTTTATATAAGAGATACACACAGGGCTGGAGAGACGGCTCAGCGGTTAAGAGCACTGACTGCTCTTCCAGAGGTCCTGAGTTCAATTCCCAGCAACCACATGGTGGCTCACAACCATCAGTAATGGGATCTGATGCCCTCTTCTGGTGTGTCTGGAGACAGCAACAGTGTACCCACATACATGAAATAGCCCCACCCCCTTTTTTTAAAAGAGAGATATACACATATAGAGCAATGGGAATCTCCATAAACTCCACAAACATATTCCCCTTGCTTTGCAAGGCATTAAGTGTTAGTGGAAATAGCAATTTAAGCATGCTAACACAAAAGCTCTAACAGAAGTGAGAGATGTTGTCTGAGCAGGGCTCACGCTTACATTCTTCCCAAGGATTGCTGTAATGGTAAGTGTTTCCTAAAACTTTACTTCACGCTCATTTTAGGAGTCAAGATAAGTAGGAAAGAACAAGTGTGTGGGTGACTTCTTTCAGACCGAACTGTACACTAGTTCCTAGAACAAGACTCTGAAAGCCAAAATGCTGAATTAATAGGCTTTTCTCCTGGTCTATAAAACTAAGCTGTGAGCGAGCAGGAGAGCTGACTGACCCGAGAACGGGAGCTACAGCTAAGTAATGAAAACCACAAGTTGCGTCTTGTACATTTCAAATGCCCGGAAATAATTTTTATAACAAGTTGTCCCTGCTTTGGCTGGTACAAGGGCAGGTGTTTGCGTGCCTGTTGTGTGTGTGTGTGTGTGTGTGACCTACCAAAGTGACGTTATTCTTACTTCATGCCCAAATACATCTTTGGTGGCAGCCTCCACCCTTCGCTGAAGCCCCCATCTCTCTGTCCTATGCCAGCACTGAGGTTAACGTGTAAAACGTGTTCTGTGAGTTAGTTTTAAACACGTGGCACTTTAAATGTCGAGAAAACAAATTGTATGTATGCTCATTATTTCCCAAAGCTATTTCAAATATGGTAGAGTACATAAAAATCTAGTCTTATCAGGTCACTAGACATTTTTCCTATGTCCATACAGCGTTCACTAGACATTTTTCCTATGTCCGTAAAGCATTGTAGACTCTCGAGTCTGTACTTTACTAGATATAAATCAAGAGCTTGGAGTAGAGTGTTTTTGCTAGCACAGCAAGGCCCTGGGTGTTACCCACGGCATAAATAAGTATGAACAATAGGAGTTAAATGTTTTCCTTGGCTTGAAAACGTTCTCTATAAAATGAAGATATATTTTCCACTTGAGACATAAGTAGTGTTTTGTGTCTGGAGGCTTTCTTCCACACAAGCCCCGCCTCCTCCACAGCCTCCCTGCCCCAGGGCCCTGCCACCTTTTTTTCTTGTCTTTGTCATTCACACAGTGTTTCCCGAGCAGGAGCTGATGCACTCTAGCTGCATCTCCGTCACCTGGCAGCAACTTATGGATCTTTCTCAGATCCTTGTCTTTGAGGTGGTACTTAAGGCAGGGGATGTTAGCTCTCAGCCAGTGCCCAAGGTGCGCTGCTGGTCCGAGCAGGATTGCAAGAGCCACCCGACTCTTCTTGGAAACAAGCCAGCCACTCTGGACATGGCAGAGGCTGTTGGCCCCAGAGGCCCATTCACTCTGTCTTTAGTGTCCCACCCTAGACCTGATCCTCAACAATATGATCGATTGATCGAAGATTGTTACTGGAGAAGCCAACAGCCAGAGCACGCGCAGCTGCCACCCAATCCCAACTGAGAAGCTCTGTGGTTTGGGATTGGGTAAAGATTAGCGGTTGCCTAGCAACTCTGTAAACACACCCGCTCTGGTGCTCAGCTGTCAACGCCTAGTGGCCAAGAGTGCTCAGTGAGCTGAGTGCAGCTCACGATCTGTCAAAACCTTACTTTGCTTTCAAATATTTTGACTTCGTTGAACAAATGAATTTGAATTACAAATCCAACTCTCGTAATATCTCTGGAAGTCAGACTGAAAGTCGAAATACCAATAGAGTGTCGTCAGGCCTTAATCACTTTAAATCTTCAACACCCAGAAATTCAAGAGACCCCTTCCCTCATAGATGACCATGCCTGAAAATACTGTCATTGGCGGGGTCATGTAATATTCTGCTTGCATACCACTAAATCAGAGATGTTCATATGTCTTGACTTAAGAGGCATGGCTTTTGGAAAACAGTTTATAAAGACATCCTAAGTTGTCACCTAAGCTGTGGTTGTCGGTGGTCACCTGGCATGGCTCAGACAGTGTGCTGACCACAGAAGCACATGGATAAGAGAACTGGTCAGAATCTGCACAGACAAGGGTGACAACTTGGGCTGCTGGAACTGCAGACAGGGCCTGGAGGAAGCCACCTCACATCAGTCCAGAGAGCAGGGCTGGATGCCAGAAAGACAGAAGCCTTGGAATACTGTCATGGAGATGGGGCTAGCATCTTGACTCAAGGGGGGCCCGGCTAGGCCTCATTAATTTGAAATGCAAAGGACAGATATTTAGATTTAGATATTTAGAATATTTACATTATTCTGGTTTGGGTAATTAGCAATAAAACCTTCTTAAACATTTGCATATATGTGAACATTGATTTGTTTCTCTGGGGTTAAAATTTAAGATTGGAGCTACTGAAATAAAAATGTATATCTTTTTCTTTTCTTTTCTCTTTTTTTTAATTTTTTTTATTAGATATATTTCTTTTTACATTTCAAGGTTGTCCCCTTCGGTTTCTGTCCATAAGCCCCCATTCCTCCTTCTCCCTCCACATTTTGGGTATTCCCCTAAGTCCCCCTGCCCCCCTCCCCATATTCCCCTGCACTGGGGTCCAACCTTGCTTGGGACCAAGGCTTCCCCTTCCCCTGGGTGCCCCCCAACATGGCTCTTCTCTGCTACATATGCAGTTGGAGCCCTGGGTCAGTCCATGTATAGTCTTTGGGTAGTGGTTTAGTCCCTGGAAGCTCTGTTTGGTTGGCATTGTTGCTTTTATGGGGTTGCAAGCTCCTTCAACTCTTTCAGTCCTTCCTCTGATTAACCCCAAGGGAGTCCTGTTCTCAGTTCAGTGGTTTGCTGCTAACACTGACCTCTGTATTGGACATGCTCTGGGTGTGTCTCTCAGGAGAGATCTATATCCGGTCCCTTTCAGCATGCATGTTTTTAGCTTCATCAATCTTATCTATTTTTGTATGTATATAGGCCACATGTGGGGTAGGCTCTGAATGGCCGCTCCTTCAGTGGCTGCTCTAAATTTTTCTTCCATATCCCCTCCTATTGATATTTTTCCCCTTTTAAGAAGGAGTGGGAGCACCCACGTTTTGGTCATCCTTCTTCTTGAGCTTCCTGTGGTCTGTGCATCTTGGTAATTCAAGCTTTTGGCTAATATCCACTTATCAATGAGTGCATACCATGTGTGTTTTTTCTGTGATTGGGTTTACCTCACTCAGGATGATATTTTCCAGTTTCATCCATTTGCCTATGAATTTCATGAAGTCATTGTTTTTGATAGCTGAGTAGTATTCCATTGTGTAGATGTACTACATTTTTGAATCCATTCCTCTGTTGAAGGGCATCTGGGTTCTTTCTAGCTTCTGGCTATTATAAATAAGATTGCTGTGAACATAGTGGAGCATGTGACCTTGTTATGTGTTGGAGCATCCTTTGGGTACATGCCCAAGAGAGGTATAGCTGGGTCCTCAGGTAGTGCTATATCAATTTCTCTGAGTAACCTCCAGACTGATTTCCAGAGTGGTTGTATCAGTTTGCAATCCGATGAACAATGGAGGAGTGTTCCTCTTTCTCCACATCCTTGCCAGCATCTGTTGTCACCTAAGTTTTTGATCTTAGCCATTCTGACTGGTGTGAGGTGGAATCTCAGGGTTGTTTTGATTTGCATTTCCCTGATGTCTAAGGATTTTGAACATTTCTTTAGGTGTTTTTTGACCATTCGATACGCCTCAGCTGAGAATGTTTTGTTTAGCTCTGTACCCCATTTCTTAAGAGGGTTATTTGGCTCTCTAGAGTCAAACTTCTTGAGATCTTTGTATATTTTGGATATTAGCCCTCTATCAGATGTAGGATTGGTAAAGATCTTTTCCCAATATCTTGGTTGCCATTTTTTCCTAATGACAGTGTCTTTTGCTTTACAAAAGCTTTGCAGTTTTAAGAGGTCCCATTTGTCGATTCTTGATCTTAGAGCATAAGCCATTGGTGTTCTGTTCAGGAAATTTTCCCCAGTGCCCATGTGTTCGAGATGCTTCTCCACTTTTCTTCTATTAGTTTGAGTGTATCTGGTTTGATGTGGAGGTCCTTGATCCACTTGGACTTAAGCTTTGTACAGGGTGATAAGCATGGATCAATCTGCATTCTTCTACAAGTTGACCTCCAGTTGAACCAGCACCATTTGCTGAAAATGCTATTTTTTTTCTATTGGATGGTTTTGGCTTCTTTGTCAATAATCAAGTGACCATGGGTGTGTGGGTTCATTTCTGGGTCTTCAATTCTATTCCACTGGTCTATCTGTCTGTCTCTGTACCAATACCATACTGTTTTTATGACTATTTCTCTGTAATACTGCTCGAGGTCAGGGATGGTGATTCTCCCCAGGAGTTCTTTTATTGTTGAGTATAGTTTTTGGTATCCTGGGTTTTTTGTTATTCCAAATGAATTTGCAAATTGCTCTATCTCTATTAAAAATCGAGTAGGAATTTTGATGGGAATTCCATTGAATCTGTAGATTGCTTTTGGCAAAATGGTCATCTTTAGTATATTAATCCTGCCAACCCATGAGCATGGAAGATCTTTCCATCTTCTGAGATCTTCCTCAATTTCTTTCTTCAGAGACTTAAAATTCTTGTCATATGGATCTTTCACTTGCTTGGTTAAAGTCACACCAAGATATTTTATGTTATTTGGGACTATTGTGAAGGTGTCATTTCTTAATTTCTTTCTCAGCCTGTTTATCCTTTGAGTAGAGGAAGGCTACTGATTTGTTTTTGAGTTAATTTTATACCCTGACACTTTGCTGAAGTTGTTTATCAAGTTAAGTAGTTCTCTTGTGGAACTTTTGGGGTCCCTTAAGTACACTATCATAACATCTGCAAATAGTGATATTTTGACTTCTTCCCTTCCAGTTTGTATCCCTTTGACTTTTTGTCTGATTGCTCTGGCTAGAGACTTCAAGTACTATATTGAATAGGTAGGGAGAGAATGGGCAGCCTGTCTACTCTCTGATTTTAGTGGGATTACTTCAATTTTCTCTCCATTTAGTTTGATGTTGGCTACTGGTTTGCCTATATATTGCTTTTCTATGTTTAGATATGGGTCTTGAATTCCTGATCTGTCCAGGACTTTTATCTTGAAGGGGTGTTGAATTTTGTCAAATGCTTTCTCTAATGAATCTAATGAAATGACTATGTGACTATCTTTGAGTTTGTTTATATAGTGGATTACATTGATGTATTTTTGTATATTAAACCGTCACTGCATCCCTTGGATGAAGCCTACTTGATCATGATGGATGATCATTTTGATGTGTTCTTGGATTCGGTATGCAAGAATTTTATTGAGTATATTTGGGTCAATATTCATAAGGAAATTTGTTTGAAGTTCTCTTCTTTGTTGGGTCTTGTGTGGTTTCATTGCTATAAGAGTAATTGTGGCTTCATAGAAGAATTTGGTAGTGCTCCTTCTGTTTCTATTTTGTGGAATAGTTTGGCCACTATTGGTATGAAGTCTTTGGATCTGATAGAATTCTGCAGTGAACCCACCTGGACCTGGGCTCTTTTGGTTGGGAGACTTTAATAACTGCTTCTATTTCTATAGGAGTTATGGGGGTTGTTTAGATGGTTTATCTGTTCCTGATTTAACTTTGGTACCTGGTATCTGTCAGGAAATTGTCCATTTCCTCCAGATTTTCCAGTTTTTTGAATATAGGCTTTTGTAGTAGGATCTGATGATTTTTAATTTCTTCGTTTCTGTTGTTATGTCTCCCTTTTCATTTCTGATTTTGTTAATTTGGACACACTCTGTGTCCTCTCGTTAGTCTCTAAGGGTTTATCTATCTTGTTGATTTTCTCAAATAAACAAGTTTTGGTTCTGTTGATTCTTTCTATGGTCCTTTCTGTTTCTACTTTGTTGATTTCAGCTGTGAGTTTGATTATTTCCTGCCTTCTACTCCTCCTGGGTGTATTTGTTTCTTTTTGTTCTAGAGCTTATAGGTGTGCTGTCAAGCTGCTGATATATGCCATCTCCTGTTTCTTTCTGCAGGCACTCAGAGCTATGAGTTTTCCTCTTAGCACAGCTTTCATTGTGTCCCATAAGTTTGGGAATGTTGTATCTTCATTTTCATTAAATTCTAAGAAGTCTTTAATTTCTTTCTTTATTTCTTCCTTAACCAAGTTGTCATTGAGTAGAGCATTGTTCAACTTCCATGTATACATGGGCTTTCTGTCATTATTGTTATTGAAGACTAGTTTTAGTGCGTGGTGATCTGATAGGATGCATGGAATTATTTCTATCTTCTTGTATCTGGTGAGGCCTATTTTGTGACTGTTTGGAGAAGGTTCCATGAAGTGGTGAGAAGAAGGTATATCCTTTTGTTTTAGGATGGAATATCTAAAATCCATTTGGTTCATAAATTCTGTTAGTTTCTCTACATCTCTGTTTCATTTCTGTTTCCATGTTCTGTCCACTGATGAGAGTGGGGTGTTGAAATCTCCTACTATTATTGTGTGAGGTGCAATGTGTGCTTTGAGCTTTAGTAAGGGTTCTTTTATGAATATAGGTGCCCTTGCATTTGGAGCATAGATATTTCGGATTGAGAGTTCATCTTGGTGCATTTTTCCTTTGATGAATATGAAGTGTCCTTCCTTATCTTTTTTAATGACTTTTGGTTGAAAGTGAATTTTATTTGATATTAGAATGGCAACTCCAGCTTGTTTCTTTGGGCCATTTGCTTAGAAAGTTGTTTTCCAGTCATTTACTCTGAGGTAGTATCTGTCTTTGTCTCTGAGTTGTGTTTCCTGCATGCAGCAAAATGCTGGGTCCTCTTTACATATCCAGTCTGTTAGACTATGTATTTTTATTGGAGAATTGAGTCCATTGATGTTGAGAGATTTTAAGGAATAGTGATTGTTACTTCCTGTTATTTTTATTGTTAGAGGTGGAATTATGTTTGTCTCTCTTTTGGTTTCATTGCAAGGAAATTATATTCTTACTTTCTGCACGGTGTAGTTTCTCTTTTTTTGTTGGGAGTTTTCCATCTATTATCCTTTGTAGGGCTGGATTTGTAGAAATATATTGCATAAATTTGGTTTTGTCATGGAATATCTTGGTTTCTCCATCTATGTTAATTGAGAGTTTTGCTGGATACAGTGACTTGGGCTGGCATTTGTGTTCTCTTAGGGTCTGAATGACATCTGTCCAGGATCTTCTGGCTTTCATAGTCTCTGGTGTAATTCTGATAGGTCTGCCTTTATATGTCACTTGACCTTTTTCCCTTACTGCTTTTAATATTCTTTCTTTGTTTTGTGCATTTGGTGTTTTAACTATTATGTGACGGGAGGAATTTCTCTTCTGGTCCAATCTATTTGGAGTTCTGTAGGCTTCTTGTATGCTTATGGGCATCTCTTTTTTTTAGGTTAGGGAAGTTTTCTTCTATAATTTTGTTGAAGATATTTACTGGCCCTTTAAGTTGGGAGTCTTCACTTTCTCTTTTTTTTCTCTCTCCATCTTTATTAAATTGGGTATTTCTTATTTACATTTCATTTGTTATTACCTTTCCTGGTTTCCAGGCCAATCACTTTCTTCTATACTTATTATCCTAAGGTTTGATCTTCTCACTGTGTCCTGGATTTCCTGAATATTTTGGGCTAGGAGCTTTTTGTGTTTTACATTATCTTTGACAGTTGTGTCGATGTTTTCTGTGGTATCTTCTGCCCCTGAGATTCTCTCTTCCATCTCTTGTATTCTGTTGGTGATGCTTGTACCTACGGCTCCTTTTCTCTTCCTTTGGTTTTCTCGATCCAGAGTTGTCTCCCTTTGTGCTTTCTTTATTGTTTCTATTTCTATTTTCAATTCCTTCACCTGTTTGATTGTGTTTTCCTGTAATTTTTTCAGAGATTTTTGTGTTTCCTTTCTAAGGGCTTCTACTTGTTTACTTGTGTTTTCCTGCATTTCTCTGTGGGAGTTCTTTATGTCTTTCTTAAATTCCTCCATTATTACCAAGAATGTGATTTTAAATCTAAATCTTACGTTTCTGGTGTGTTTAGATATCCAGTATTTTGTTTGGTGCCAGAACTGGGCTCTGATGATGCCAAGTAGTCTTGGTTTCTGTTGCTTAGGTTCCCACGCTTGCCTCTAACCATTGGGTTGTCTCTGGTGTTTGCTTGTCTTGCTTTTTCTGAGAGTGACTTGACCCTGATGTAGGCCTCTGTGTCAGCACTCTTGTAAAACTGTTTTCCTGTTTTTTTTTTTTTTTTCAGTTTTTCCTGAGAACAGGTGCTCTGGTCTCAGCTGTGGCGGTGCTCCTGAAGACTGTCTTCTGGCTCTAGGTGCAGGTAGGAATCAAAGGGTCCTGCCCCTGATTGCTTGTGTAGGTCCTTGCACCCTGCGGGCACAGTTGTCACTATGCGATTCCCTCTTAGGTCTGGACTGTTGGCAGAGGGTATTCTCCTCTGACTTCTCAGGAGTGTTCACACCTTTGAAGTTCCAGCTCTCTCCCCCATGGCATTTGGGTGCAGGGAGCTGTTTGGCTGGATCAGTTCGGTCCTGGGCACAGACCAGAACCGCGGGTACCGGCTGCTGTCTGTTCCTATATCCGTGTGTCTAGAGGCACTGTGCTGTTCCCCTTGGACTAGAGATGTGGGCTGTGGTGTGCAGAGGTGGCAGTCCGTCTTGTGGCCTCGGGATGTCTGCACTCCTGGATGGTCCGTTCTCTCCCCCACGGGAATTGGGTGCAGGGAACTGTGGGATGGTATCAGTTCACTTCTGGGCAGAGTCAGGAACAGGAAGTGCCCTGACCCAGAGGACTTCTGCCTCTGTGTATCCTGAATCCACCAGGCAGGTCACTTGGTTGCAGAAAAGTGGGTTTATCATTGAGTAGAGCATTGTTCAACTTCCATGTATATGTGGGCATTTTCCCCTTATCATTATTGAAGACCAGCTCTTTAGCCAACGTGGTGGTCTGATAGGATTGAGTTGGATTATTTCTATCTTTCTGTATATCTGGAGATTGTTTTAGTGACCAATTATATGGTCAATTTTGGAGAAAGTACCAGGAGGAGCTGAGAAGAATGTATATCCTTTTGTTTTAGGATAGAATGTTCTATAAATATCTGTTAAGTCCCTTTGGTTCATGACTTCTCTTAGTCTGTAAACAACTCTGTTTAATGGCTGTTTCATGATCTGTCCATTGATGAGAGTGGGTGTTGAAATCTCCTACTATTATTGCTGAGGCAATTGTGTTTTGACCCTTTAGTAAGGTTTCTTTTTACAAATGTAGGTGCCCTTGTGGTGTTGGGGGGGGCATAGACCATTTGGGGTTGAGAGTTCATCTTGGTGGATTTTTCCTTTGATGAATATAAAGTGTCTTCCTTATCTTTTTGGTGACTTTTAGTTGAAAATTGATTTTATGTGATATTAGAATGGCTACTCAGCTTGCTTCTTCCGACCATTTGCTTGGAAAAGTTGTTTTCCAGCCTTTCACTCTGAGGTAGTATCTGTCTTTGTTCTGGGTGTGTTTCTGTAGGCAGGAATGCAGGGTCCTCGTTTACATATCCAGTTTGTTGTCTATGTCTTTTTATTGGGGAGTTGAGGCCATTGATGTTGAGAGATATTAAGGAATAGTGATTATTGCTTCCTGTTATATTCATATTTGGATGTGTTATGTTTGTGTGCTTTTCTTCTCTTTGTTTTGTTGCCAAAACGATTAGTTTCTTGCCTCTTCTTGGGTATAGCTTGCCTCCTTATGTTGGGCTTTACCATTTATTATCCTTTGTAGTGTTGGATTTGTAGAAATATATTGTGTAAATTTGGTTTTGTCATGGAATATCTTGGTTTCTCCATCTATGTTAATTGAGAGTTTTGCTGGATACAGTAGCCTGGGCTGGCATTTGTGTTCTCTTAGGGTCTGTATGACATCTGTCCAGGATCTTCTGGCTTTCATAGTCTCTGGCGAAAAGTCTGGTGTAATTCTGATAGGTCTGCTTTTATATGTTACTTGACCTTTTTCCCTTACTGCTTTTAATATTCTTTCTTTATTTTGTGCGTTTGGTGTTTTGACTATTATGTGAAGGGAGGAGTTTCTTTTCTGGTCCAATCTATTTGGAGTTCTGTAGGCTTCATGTATGTTTATGGGCATCTCTTCAGGTTAGGGAAGTTTTCTTGTATGATTTTGTTGAAGATATTTACTGGTCCTTTGAGCTGGGAGTCATCACTCTCTTCTATACCTATTATCCTTAGGTTTGATCTTCTCATTGAGTCCTGGATTTCCTGTATGTTTTGGACCAGTAGCTTTTTCCATTTTACATTATCTTTGACAGTTGTATCGATGATTTCTATGGAATCTTGTGCTCCTGAGATTCTCTCTTCTATCTCTTATATTCTGTTTGTGATGCTTGTATCTATGACTCCTTGTCTCTTTCTTTGGTTTTCTATATCCAGGGTTGTTTCTATGTGTTCTTTCTTGATTGCTTCTATTTCCATTTTTAATTCCTTCAACTGTTTGTGTTTTCCTGGAATTCTTTCAGGGATTTTTGTGATTCCTCTCTGTAGGCTTCTACTTGTTTATTTATGTTTTCCCGTGTTTCTCTAAGGGAGTTCTTCATGTCTTTCTTGAAGTCCTCCAGCATCATTATCAAATATGATTTTGAAACTAGATCTTACTTTTCTGGTGTGTTTGGATATTCCATGTTTGCTTTGGTGGGAGAATTGGGCTCTGATGATGCCATGTAGTCTTGGTTTCTGTTGCTTGGGTTCCTGTGCTTGCCTCTTGCCGTCAGGTTGTGTCTGGTGTTACCTTGTTCTGCTATTTCTGACAGTGGCTAGACTGTCCTATAAGCCTGTGTGTCCGGAGTGCTGTAGACCTGTTTTCCTGTTTTCTTTCAGCCAGTTATGGGGACAGAGTGTTCTGCTTTCGGGCATGAAGTTTTTCCTATCTACAGGTCTTCAGCTGTTCCTGTGGGTCTGTGTCTTGAGTTCACCAGGCAGGTTGCTTGCAGCAGAAAAGTTGGTCTTACCTGCGTTCCTGAGGCTCAAGTTTGCTCGTGTGGTGTTGCTTATGAGCTCTCCACAGCTGCAGCAACCAGGAAGATCTGCGCCGCCCTTTCCAGGAGCTTCCAGGGTTCCAGATGGCATTCGGTGTTTTCCTCTGTAGTCAGAGATGTGGGCCGAGTGTAGACTCTTCTGGTTTCCCAGGCATGTCTGCCTCTCTCAAGATTTAGCTCTCCCTCCCACGGGATTTCGGTGCAGAGAACTGTTTATCTGGTCAGTCCCTTCTGGTTCTGGCGGTGTCTCAGACGCAGCGGATTTCCTGCTCTTGTGCCCTTATCCAAGGGAACCCAGAGGCCATATACAGTTTCCTCTTGGGCCAGGGATATGGGCAGGGGTGGGCAGTGTTGGTGGTCTCTTCCGCTCTGCAGTCTGAGGAGTGCCCACCTGTCTTGGCCGGGATTTCCCCTTTCAGGTCCTGAAGAGTATTATTCACTTTCCTCACCTGTTTAACTGTGGGATATATATATATAAGATTTACGTGTTTCCCCATTAAAGACCTTTAGACTACTATCTCTGGTTGTAATTTCCTGTATTTCTTTAGGATATTTATTCATTTCCTATTTAAAGGTCTCTATCATCTTTACAAGAGTGGAATAAGCTAATTTTTCTATAGTTTAGGAGTATAAAACTTGCTATATTGGAGTAAATTTCCTTTGCTGGTGTCAAATGTCCTTGCCTTTTGTTGATTGTGTTTTTTCAAGGGTCTTCAGCCATTTGGTTGGTTTTGGATGTTCTTATTGTAGTGAGTATTGGGAGGGGGTGGACGTTGTTGATCCTGGTGTGGTAGATATCTGATTGTTATCCTTGGGCTGTCTGTTTCCAAACCTGCAGTTCTGTATGTTTCTAGAGCCTTAGATCAGATGAAGATGAGTGTAAAGGTGGCAGGAGAGTGGAAATCTTCCTGGGCTAGCAGGATGCTAAGTGGAAATGGGTTTGATAGAGAGGGCTCAGAGAGTAGGGAAGATGGGCTGGACAAAGGAAGCTTACCTGTATGTATCTGGAGTCTGATGAAGGTTCCGAAGTGTTCCGTGATTTCTTTATTGTTTCTGTTTCCATTTTTTGGTCTTGGTCTGTTTTATTCCATTCTATCACATTTTAATTTGTATTTTCCTCTATTGTTTCACGTGATTTACTTCTCTCCTCCCTAAGAGCTTCTACCTGTTTGACTGTGGTTTTCTTAAAGGCCTCAGTCATCTTTAGGAAATGCCATTTTAGGTCAGAATCTTCCTCTTCAGCTGTGTTTGGGTATCCAAAGTAGGAGATCTGGGTTCTGATAATACCACATTATATTGGGTTCTGTAGCTTATGTTCCCCTTCACCTTGTCTTTTACCATCTATTCCTCTCTGGTGTTAACTGGCCTGCATGTCTCATTCTGTAGCAGGCCTCTTTGGAGACAGGTAGAAGTGTTTGACCTGGGGTTGAGAAGGCTTCCTGGTTGACAACCATTGCTGTCTCTGGTTAAGGCATGCCTCTAGTGTCCCTCCTTAGTGCAAGTCTCCTGTGTCTCTATTTTCTGTGTCCCTGGTAAAAGCAGACCTCCTGGGGGCCAGATTGGCTTTGGGATACCAGACATGTATATTGATCTGCAATAGTTTCAGGTAGAGGTACAGACTGTCAGGACAATGGGGCTCAGAAAGATCAGATTAGATCCCACATGTGCTGGACACTGTGGGTTTCTCATATGGTGTCCATATTAGGCATAGATTCTCAACTATATTCCCAGTTATAGAAGACCTCCTGTTAGAAATGTAGGCTGTCAAGAGTGTGAGAAATATCCCTCTTTATAAGTTCAGATAGTATAGGCCATTCATGTGTAAACTTTATATAGCATATTGACATTCTTTTCTTGGTATTCCATATTATTATGATTCAAGATATGGGACAATGATGCTTGGAAGTGTATATAGAACTCGATATTGCAAGCTGAGCTTTTTGGTATAAAGGTTATAATGGGTCAACTTGGAAAAATCAGCAGCAGCAATCTGCCTATCTATGTACTTTTAGTGTTACAGAAGTAATATGCCATGTCAGTTATGATGAATTGTGTGAAAAATCCTATTTATAATCAAGTAATAATCAGTTAGATTTTGTTTCAATAAATTAACTGGAATGTTTATTTCCTAAATAACTCGGGGTAATTATAATTGACTGTGATGCTCTTCCATTGTAATGAAGATACTGAAGTTATATTTATTGGTTCATGGGTGTACAATGGACATCACAGTGCATTGCAAATATCTCTGCTTCATTGCTGAGATCTTGGTTATTCCATATTTTGGTCACAAAAGAAGAAGCCTTTCCCTCCATGTAGAGTGTTGAGTTCAGATACTACTAACTGCTTCAATGTTTGACTAACTCTTACCTCAGTAGTGTATCAAACTAAGTTTCAAGTGATTGAAGGAACAAAAATCAGCATATGATTAATGGGCAACAAGCAGCAAAAGAATGTTTTTCTAATGAATGATATCAAACATTTAATGAAAGCACAACACCAATGCTTCTAATATTATTCTATGAAATGAAATGGAATAGAGGTTATCACATGTTCCACATAGCATAACAAGGAATCAGATATATAATTCCACAAGAAATAAAAGTACAACACACTAGAAGGAGACAATGGAATATTCTCTGTTAAGCATAGAAGCACAATTTTATTTTATATACCCATCAAATATTATTGTTCAAATATTAAGATGGCCATCCAACAGATAACTTAAAGGAAACAAATGAACAAAAGGTTTCCCTCATAATCAGGAAGGACACTGTGGTGTGTGATGTGCATTCTTTTCATCATATCAAGCCGATAACATGAGATTTAGGCAAAAAGAGAAAGAGATTTCTGAAGTACTATTTGTGCTCCGAATAACATAGGGATTGTTTCTGTAGAAAACAATGTGGAGCCTCACCTCTCAAACATGATAAAAGCAAATTTGACATTACTGAAGGATCTGCATGTTTCACCTCCATGCTTGACATAATGAGTACAGTATAGAGCTCAGTTCAATGCATATGAGCGCCAAATAACTTCCAAAAGAGTGCCACAGCTCAGGATGGCATTTCAATTGCAGTTACAACAGAGTGAAGAGTCAGCCTCCATGCATGTTCCCAAATAATTTGACATGGCATTACCATAGAGTATAAAAAAGGATAGAAAATCACATTAGGTCACCCAATTTACCCATTTTGTAAGTCTGCATAAGTACTGAAAAAAGTACTTACACTGAAAAAGACATAATTTAACCAAAGTATGGAACAAATTCTTACTCATAGTAAGTATGAAAGTTCAATAAACTCCATAGCAAGATTTTATTATAAGCCAGGAAAGTATAAATTATCCTGAAAATTGAGTTAAAGATTCCACTTTATTTCTAGTGGAATAGAATTCAGTGTTGCCCTTATGGGCGTAAGAATAAGGTAGCTCAAAAAATTACAAATCACATTCAATGCTCCATCTGTGTCACTCATTGTAATCTAAACAAGTTATATAAATGAGCATATCAGACATACATCTGTGTTGTTGCAATGTAATCCAAGACAGTACTGTATCAAAACAAAATATGAACTAGACATAAAGAAAATAATATAACGTATATAATAACATTAGCAATAGAATTCTCTCATGATACATAAATTCTTTCATTCCTTTAAATAAATATGAAATTGTTCTCATTCATCTTAATGAGGTATGAACAAACATCAACCAAAAAAATGTTTTATCAAATGGCATTGACTGCCAAGGACTGATTATCAGGCAATAGATCAGCATTATAACTCATTAAATGTCTGCACTGGAACAGATATTGGACAGGATGGGTATTGAATCTGTATAATTCCAGACATTATTGGATTTAGCATAATGACACCTTCTCCAAATAACAGGAGTCATAGGAAGTTTGAAGAGATTTTGTAAACATGACTTTCATACAATAGTATATGAGCAGAGAAAATGTTCAACTCCTGGCTCAATGTTGCATGTGAGACTGCCCTTCCCTTCAATAGAAAGTGGAAGATAAAATGTCCCATGATTCAACTCAAAGTCTGTATGATATGGAACATTTATACCTTCTTAACTCTAGTCTTACTATGAAAATTCTGTTGTAATCTATTGGGTTCATACATATGGCTGTTTACACATGGTCTGGTTCAAGTTGTCCAAAAGAAGATTGTCCCTTGGAAGGTTCATGTTACAGATATGAATGAAATCATGGCAGTTGTGGATGGAGAACATGATCTTCAAAACATGTTTTTGGAAATGTTTTGATCAAAAGTTTTCAGACCTCAGATGTAGAGCTTGAGGCCAGAATGTTCCCATTGTATCCAGGGAGCAGAACATAGGGTGAGTGGAAAGGAACTGTTGAGTATAATTAAGTGGATCTCTAGACAGCAGAAGCCTTAAAATATACACATAGGTGTAAATGTGTGTTTTATGTTTGTCTTCATAAGAAACAGGTTTCACAACTGGTCCATGCTAGATCCTAGCAGACATGAAGAAGCTGTGTGCTTTCACTGTGGCCTTTTTGTTCCTGAAGTTTTCTGTCATCTTGTGTAGAACACAATTGACTGAACCCAATTGCTTTTGGAGGATAAAAAATAGTGAAGATAATGATGGAGATTTGCAAAATGACTGTGGTTTTATCCTTTATACATTCAAGGGACGTATTGAAGAAAATTTTTATAATGAACTTCTTAATTTTATTAATTTTAGGTAAGTCATTAACATTATTCTCTGCTTCAATGTCATGAACTGGAAATATATAGCTCTGTACACAACCTGTAAGATTCTGTCCCGTTTTTCCCCCTGTATCTTTAGGAACCACTGAAAATTAATTATAACATCAATTACTATTTTAATACTTTCAAATGTGTCACAGTTTAGCTTAACTTTACTACATTGACCTCTAGTTCACAAAGCTGGAAAACGAAATATCTGTTGAATCTTTGTGGATATCATATGGTGAAATATGTGTCTTCATTTGCCTTGAATTCGCAATTCCCACTTTTTCCAAAATCTCAATATGATGAGACTGCGTCACTACCTATCCTCCATTGTCTGCCAATGATTCCTGCATGAGCATGCATCAAAGGCCTCTAAAAAAGGTTATCTAATTTTGGTCTCTAAAAGTTGTGCATAAATTCATATACTAAGATATATGTGTGGAAGGGAAGTCTACTATACATGATACCAACCTATAATTATTGCATACATACTTATGAATATACATATATTTTGCTTTTTAAAATACTCTTTAAATAAGCCCCTCCTGTCATTCTGGAGTTGTCACTGAATGTGGAAAAAGCCTGCCAGGCTTCATATTGTTTTACCAGAATATTTTTTGGTCTAGTCATGCAAATACCCAGTCACATATTAAACTTATTATCAGTATCACATTGATGTTTACAATTTCTTTTAATTTTTGAATAAATGTAACATTAGAGAAAATCTAGGAGAACAAATATACTTCTTATAGTACAAACTTAATTGCAATTTAAATTTTATGTTTCAAACATCTCCTTTAATCATCACTATGCTTGGTTTTAGAATACCAGCAAGAAAATATGAGTTTTTTCTGGTTATGTTTTTTGCTATTGATGAGATCAACAAGAATCCTTATCTTTTATCCAACATGTCTTTGCTATTTTCCATCATTTTTGGTATGTGTGAAGATACATTGGGAATTGTGGATGAAGCATATTCACAATCAAACAAAGGTTTGGCTTTTACTAATTTTATCTGTGGAATAGAGCCAACTTGTGATGTACAGCTTACAGGACCATTTTGGACAACATCCTTAAAACTGGCGATTTATTCCAAGGCTCCAAAGGTAAGAATGTGAGACACTGTATGAATTAACAACATTTAAATTACATTTACATGTGCCTACAAGAAAACTTGGACCACATGCATTGCTGAGTATGCTGCTACACACACACACACACACACACACACAGAATTAAATAATCTATTGTTTAAATTACTGGGCAAACAGGCAAAACTGAATATTCAGACTTATCAAGAATAGTCTAGAATATAATAGGAAAATATATAATATTTATAGTATAATCATACTATTCTTACACTAAGTTATGAATGGTGAGTAACATTACTTGTACATGAGTCCAAACATCCTAACAATAATATTCCTAATGTGGATATTTCATCCTTTCTTCAACACTCTTTAGCTTTTCTTTGGACCATTTAACCCTAACCTGAATGACCATGTCCAGTTTCCCTATGTCCATCAGGTGGCATCCAAGGACATGTGTTTGTCCCATGGCATGGCATCCTTGATGCTTCATTTTAAATGGACATGGATAGGACTGGCCATCTCAGATGATGATCAGGGTACTCAATTTCTCTCAGATTTGAAAGAGGAAATGCAAAGACATGGGATCTGTTTAGCTTTTGTTAATATGATCCCAGAAAACATGCAGATATACATGACAAGGGCTAAGATATATGATAAACAAATTATGACATCTTCAGCAAAAGTTGTTGTCATTTATGGTAAAATAAACTCTACTTTAGAAGTCAGCTTTAGAAGATGGGGAAACTTAGGTGCTCGGAGAATCTGGATCACAACCTCACAGTGGGATGTTATCACAAATGTAAAAGATTTCAACC
>NC_046155.1:134743325-134806504 GCF_011064425.1 Rattus rattus
CTGTTTAGCTTTTGTTAATATGATCCCAGAAAACATGCAGATATACATGACAAGGGCTAAGATATATGATAAACAAATTATGACATCTTCAGCAAAAGTTGTTGTCATTTATGGTAAAATAAACTCTACTTTAGAAGTCAGCTTTAGAAGATGGGGAAACTTAGGTGCTCGGAGAATCTGGATCACAACCTCACAGTGGGATGTTATCACAAATGTAAAAGATTTCAACCTTGATTTCTTCCATGGGACTGTCACTTTTGCACACCACCACAGTGACATTGCTGAATTTAGAAATTTTATGCAAACAATAAACACTTCCAAGTATCCAGTAAATATTTCACAGTCTATGCTGGGGTGGAATAATTTTAACTGTTCAATCTCGAAGAACAATAGCAAAATGGATTATTTTACTTTCAACAACCCATTGGAATGGTTAGCACGGCACAAATTTGACATGGCTCTGAGTGAAGAAGGCTACAATTTGTATAATGCTGTGTATGCTGTGGCCCACACCTACCATGAGCTCATTTTACAACAAGTAGAGAAAATGGAAGAACCCAAAGGAGTATTCCTTGACTGTCAGCGGGTAAAGTTTCTGATATTTCATTATACTTAGATATAACAATGTGATCTTTCATGCCCCTGAGAAGCTCACATACATTTGTTAGAGATTCTTCTCTCAGTGTAAAGGAATGGCTATTCACAGCCTGACCCACATGTGGCCCATATATATACAGCCACCAAAACTAGAATAAGATTCATGAAGCTAGAAAATGCATGCTGAAAGGGACTGAATATAGATCTCTCCTGGAAACACATCCAGAGCATGTCCACTACAGAGGTCAATGCTACAGCAAACCACCGAACTGAGAATAGGACCCCCTTGGGGGGGAATCAGAGGAAGTATTGAAAGAGTTGAAGGAGGTTGCAACCCCATAAAAGCAACAATGCCAACCAACCAGAGCTTCCAGAGACTAAACCACTACCGAAAGACTATACATGGACTGACCCATGGCTCCAACTGCATATGTAGCAGAGAATAACCATGTTGGGGCACCAGGTGAAGGGGAAGCACTTGGTCCTGCAAAGATTGGATCTCCAGTGCAGGGGAATAAGGGGAGGGAGGGGCAACAAGGGGGATGTATAGGGGGAATACCCATATTGGGGAGGGGAAGGGGAGGGAATGGGGGCTTATGGACAGGAAACCGGGAAGGGGAATAATATTTGAAATGTAAGTAAAGAAATATATCTAATAAAATATATTTAAAAAAAAAGAAAAAAAAGATTTCTACACTGCAAAACTCTCAAATGAATCTTTTACATGGAAATATATCATGCACAGTGATAACTTTTAATAGGAGAAAATATATTTTTATGAATATCAGTGAATTTTGTGAAAATGTGTTTCAACATTTTACCACATGAGTTCAAATTTAAAATAGGAGCCAAGAGTTTTATCATAAAAGCCTTAAGTGATGACAAGGATAGAAAAATTTCCTCAAGAATAGTTTCTCAGGAATCAGTATGTGTGTTTTGATTAATAGTTATTCATTTAAATTAGTGATTATTTATAAAAACCCAAATGACTAAGAGTGCACATTTTATTAAGTTTATGTTTATTTCATATATGTATACAGTATGTACATGAAATACCGACTACCATTCTTTATTTCCACAACTTCCAGAATTTTAGATTTCTACTTAATTCTTACATATATGGCTCATGTACACACACACACACAGACACACAGACATCATGTTACTTGTTGCCTGGTAATTATTTTTTCTAGCACATTTTATAATTGAACATTAATATGAAGTATATTAATTCTTAATTATTCATGAGGTATAATGTACTTTACTACATGTGATTACTTTCATACACCTGTCTTTTCTGAAAGACATTAAAAAATTATGGTACATTCTCAATTTAGCATTGCCTACATTGATAAGCACATGCAATCATCTAATGATGCATCTCATTTAGGTGTCTTCCTTGCTGAAAACCAGGGTATTTACTAACCCTGTTGGAGAACTGGTGAACATGAATCACAGGGAAAATCAGTGTATAGAGTATGACATTTTCATCATTTGGAATTTTCCACAAGGCCTTGGATTAAAAGTCAAAATAGGAAGCTATTTTCCTTATTTCACACAGAATCAACAACTTCATATATCTGAAGACTTGGAGTGGGCCACAGGAGGAACATTGGTAGGTATGCCACAATTATTATTTTTTCAAGATATATAAATTTTAGAACATGAGGCACTGAAATAACAGCCATGAGATGAAGATCAATTGCTACTTTTAATTTATATATTTTTATTATTTATTATATTTTATTACATTTTAAATGTTACCCCACTCCCAGTTTCCCCTCCTCTGCACAAGATTGTCATTTCTGTAACCAGTGGGAGGGGTCTTGTGCAAGTTGGATGCCCTAGCATAGGAGAACGTTAGAGTAGTGATGCCAAAGTGGGCAGGTTGGTGGGGAAGCTCCCTCGTAAAAGCAGAGGGAGGGGGAATGGAATGGAGATTCAAGGTTTTCTTAAGGAAAAGTTCATTAATTGTATGACAGTCTTATATAACATACTTTGTTCTTATTCATTTAAACAACTCTTTCTTGATGTATCCTACCTTCTCTCTCCATACAACTCACTGTTCTTATTTTTTTACATATAAATCTTGAGAGAGAAACTGATGCCACATAAACCTTCTGTTTGGATTAATCAGTTTAAGAAGAAAAAATTTTAAATTGCTATAACTGACATGTTACATATATAATATTACATAATGTAGTAAATATGTGAATTTCACTGCACTGCAAGGTAATATAAAATAATAAATTATCAGAGGAATATTTATAACCAAATCACTTAATGTCACACATATTAATGTATGGGTCATTGTATATATGATGTATAAATGAACTAGACTGACACACACACACACACGTTTGTGTGTGTGTGTGTGTGTGTGTGTGTGTGTGTGTGTGTGTGTGTGTGTATTGCCTCAGGTTCCCTCCTCCATGTGTAGCATGACATGTACTGCTGGATTCAGAAAAATTCATCAGAAAGAAACAGCAGACTGCTGCTTTGATTGTGTCCAGTGCCCAGAAAATGAGGTTTCCAATGATACAGGTACATGCTTGCATGAAGGAGAAAATTGTTGAATACATATACCTTCTTTTTCTAAACTAGAAATATGATATGGCCTACATGGAAACTGAAGACCTAAAATCTCCATGTTTCAGAATTTAATAATAAATAATATCAATATCTTTTGGACCCAAGCAAATAAACTGCAATTTCTTCTATAAACAACTAATTTCTCTCACAATATAGTGGCTACTGATTTTATATTATGCAGAAAATGTTTAGGGCGACATACATGTGTAACAATTTTTAAACAATAATTTTAAACATAATCTATGCAGATGTTTATTCTTCTTTGATTCTTTGTACAAAGAATCTTGACTACATGATCAGTCTGCAATCTTTCCCTCTATCACACAGCTTAGTGCCTGACAAATACCAGATGCTCAGGATAACAGTTGTTCTTTACTGAAATATATTTTAATAGCATATATGGCTTAAACGATTAAGAATTTCTTGTAAAAAGTTCAAACAAGGGTGAATATTTCAAGAATGCAGCAACAGATGGGATAGTGCTTATCATTAATCACAGTCTAGCTAAGGAAAAAAGGATGAATGTCAATATCCATAACCTTCATGCCATAACCTTCAATATCCATAACCTTGGAATGTGTAGTTGGGAAATAAGAGATTATACAACAAGAGGGATATGCACAGATCTATGAGGCATACTTCTTCAAGAAGGACAATATTCCCTCATGGGAACGGTTTTGCATGAGTAATTATATGCTCTAGTGCCTATGTATAGGTACAGACACAGTGCACAACTCTCAAAGCAAACAAAGTACATAATGTCTTTCATCAAATGGCATCAGCAACTATGTCTGCACACTACCCTTGTCTGTCTTTAGTAAATTTATGGTTTGAGGAATAAAATAACCTATTATGAATATTATTAATCACATTTTTCTTTCTTCTTTGTTTAATAAGTATTTTTTCCATTCCCTGTGATGATGATTTGTTCCATCTCAAAGCATAGGTTAATAAAAAGCAATCTTAAGATAATGGTCCCTAGAGCTACAAGAAATGGAATAGATGCTCAACACCAATTTATTTATTTATATATCCTCTGAATAATACAAATAAAAAATTATTAACTACACAAATACGATATTTTATAAGGGTTTATTGTTGTTTGCTAGCAGATATGGAACAGTGTGTGAGGTGTCCAGATGATTCGTATACCAACTTAGAGCAAACCCAGTGCCTCCAAAGAACTGTGTCATTTCTGGCTTATGAAGATCCATTGGGGATGGTTCTAGGCTGCATGGCCCTGTCCTTCTCAGCCATCACAATTCTAGTACTAGTCACTTTTGTGAAGTACAAGGATACTCCCATTGTAAAAGCCAATAACCGCATTCTCAGCTATATCCTGCTCATCTCTCTAGTCTTCTGTTTTCTCTGCCCATTTCTCTTCATTGGACATCCCAACCAGGCCACCTGCATCCTGCAGCAGACCACATTTGGAGTATTTTTCACAGTGGCTATTTCTACCGTGTTGGCCAAAACAATAACTGTGGTTACAGCTTTCAAGCTCACTACTCCAGGGAGAAAGATAAGGAAGAGGATGATAAAAGTGGCAACTAACTTTCTCCTTCCCATTTGTACCCTAATCCAGTTTGTTCTCTGCGGTATCTGGTTGGTAACATCTCCTCCCTTTATTGACAGAGATATACAATCTGAACATGGTAAGGTCATCATTATTTGCAACAAAGGCTCAATCATTGCCTTCTACTTTGTCTTGGGATATTTGGGCTCCTTGGCTCTGGGGAGCTTCACTGTGGCTTTCTTGGCTAGGAACCTTCCTGACAGATTCAATGAAGCCAAGTTCCTAACATTCAGCATGTTGGTGTTCTACAGTGTATGGATCACCTTCCTCCCTGTCTACCACAGCACAAGGGGGAAGGTTATGATAGTTGTGGAGGTATTCTCTATCTTGGCTTCTAGTGCTGGGTTACTAGGGTGTATCTTTGTCCCAAAGTGTTATGTTCTTTTAGTTCGACCAGATTTAAATTTTCTTCAGAAATAAAAAGATAAATTGCTTTATCAAAAGTTTTATCCTTTCAAAATATTAGATGATACTCAACATGTCTGTTTTACTTTGTCTTAACAAAAGTATTCCTTAATCGTAAAAAAGTTTAAGCAATACCTAGAGATAATATTTATACACACAGGGCAGGATTGCTTAAAATAATACCAATTAGTAAGTTTTGGTGGCAGGTGAGCTCTCACAAACCTAAACATATTGAAAATAGGAAATCTCAGTTGAGGAGTGGCTACCAATCACTTTGACTTGTAGGTATGTGTTTAAGGATTGTTCTTAATTAAGGATTAGTATAAGGTGAACCTGCTGCATGTGGGAAAAACCACCTCTAAGCAAGTTGTTCTGGGAGTTATAAGGAAGAAGACTGTAGATAGGATGGACATAAAGCCAGTAATCAGCATTATTCTAGGGACTCTTGTTGAGTCCTTGAATTCATGTTCTCATCTTGGCATTATTCAATTATGTATGACCAAGAGGCATAGAGAAATAATACTTTCTCATATATTCCTTTTGACCATGGTGTTACAGCAACAGAAACTAAGACATCAGCAAATTGGTAAATTGCCTTAGATGAGATTTGGAATGTCTTAGATCACTGATGCAATAAAAGGCATTGATTTGAAAAGAGAAACACGATTGAATCATAGTAGAGTGTGGAGCATAGTTACAGCATTGAATGTTCTTGATGGCCATCAAAGAGCCCTGACATATTGGAATAGCTTGATAATATACTATGACGATATTCAGAATATCAAATAACATACTAAGAAGAGTACAACATATGAAAAGGACTGTGGGGTTCAGATTGTGCCTGCTCTATAAGGCTCTTGAACTTTATATGAAAACACAGCATTTCATTATGAAAGGTGTTTCATTCAGTGAGGAAAAAGCAGTAATGAAAATAATGTAAGACATAATAACTTTATCACAATTAGGTCACTGAAGTCTAGGAACAAATAAATCACTTTAGATGAAGAATCTCATTATACAATTTGTCAAAATAGGAGTAACATAATATTATTCAGTTTAATATTGCATACACAAAGAAACAAATAAAAACACACACCCATTACTATTTCTCAACATTATTTGGTGAAATACAGTGTCATTTTCCACAAAATATTGTTTGTTGCTTTATTTTTAACTATGATTTGGTAGTTAGTTTTGAGACTATAATGTAATTGCTTTTTTCTTTATATTTCCTGATTCCAACACACCATTTGTACCTCTCCCTGCACTCCTAAAATGCATATGGGCTCTTATATAAATAACTATTACTGAATGCACATATGTATTTTATATACATATACATTTTGAAATATAAGCTGTAGATACCATCTAAATTTGCATACGTTTATATTCTGATGGTTCATTACTTGGTACAACATGTAGAAAAATCTTTGTTTCTTTCCTTTGCAATGACTACCTCTCCCATGCACCTATATATACTTTCCTGTAAATTGTTATGTAGGGTAAAAGCTTTTTAAGCTTACTACCTTCCGTACCGTCATGCACAGTGTAATGCTTCTTCCTCAGATTGTATTTTTTGAGTCATATTCCCAAGGCTTTTTGTTTTACCTATGCTCCTTTCAGAATATTTGTGTTCACAGCCAACTTCCTCATCCTTTAATTCTCAAGATCTTTCCCAGCAACTTCTGCGCTTTTCCCTGTTCCTTGGATGAGGGGAAAAATTTTAAGAGGATACATTCATCTTTATTCCCTGTATCTTTCCTCTAGTAGCATGTAATATAATTTCTAGCAACTTCAATTCTAGTGTTTAGAGGTAAAGCTTCTAGTTGGAGACTAACAAAACTCCAACAATACAGGTATAAAACATTTAATCCCCATTTTCTGCCCACTGTCACACATCCCTGGCTGTGAAGTAAGTTTGTTAGTCTGATGCAAAACTGCGTTAAATAACTTCTTGGGGAATTGTACTTGATCATGGAGCACATTCTCATCAAGGTTCAACTTTTGATGAACATTTACATGGGATCCAAGTATTTTCAAATCATTTGCACATTTTTAAAAACCAATCCACATGTTTCTTTCCCAAATGTCTTTTTCACTGAGTTCTTTTTTTTTCATTGAATTTAATTTAACTTTTTACCTTTTTATTTCTTCTTTGTGAATTTCATATCATGTATCCACACAGGTTCATTAGATAAAGCATATGCAAAATATTGTGCTGGTTAATTTTTTCACCTTGATACAAATTAGAGTCACTTGAGAGGAGGGAACATGAACATGATTTTAGGGTTTTTCTTTGATCAATGATCAATGTAGTAGGACCCAACCCAATGTAAGTAATTCTCCCCTTAATCCATTAGCCCTGGGCAGTATAGAAAAACAGGCTGAGCAAGCCAGTAATTTTTATTCCTCCACGGTCTCCTTTACTCCTTGCCTAATTTTTCCCTATACCAGACTATAAGTAGGAAATCAAATGAATCCTAAAGTTCCCCAAGTTGCTTTGGTTAGTGTTGTAGCACAACAACAGAAATCGACCTCGAACTTGTTGCCAAATTTGATACAAATCAAGGACTGAGTCTTAAGCACAAAATAGTATGATTGAAGTGTTTTCTTAAGTAATTTCTTGTTAATGAAGACCTAATGATCAATGGAGGCATGGTGGTACTTGACTAATTTTCTCAGTTGGAAGGATGAGGCAAGAATGGGTTATGAAAAACAAAGTCAAATGCGAGCTGAGTGATGCTAGATCTCTTCAGTAATTGTGAACATCTGTACCTTTAATATGAATAGAAATATTTTCAAATGTTCTTTGTTTTCGGCTGGGGAGATAGTTTGGTAGTTAAGGGAAATTGGTGTTTCCAGGCTCACAAGATCCTATTAATACACCTCTTTGGTTATCATTGCCTACTTTTATCTTCATGTACTCATGGACATATGAGTCTCTCCAGCTCATATACATGATTTAAAATTATGGGGGAAACAAAACAAATAAAAAGACAACAAAAATACTTTGAATAAGTTCTCGGATTTACTTCTTTTTTCTCCTAAGTGAAATTTCACTATCCTATTTTAGGCTTAAATTCAAGAACTCATACTAGTCTTGAACATTCAATTTTTCTGCCCAAGCATCCCTAAGGGATTGTGGTCTGCAACTGCACACTGCACAGGTGTACTTCCTAATGTGAACAAACAACACCACATATAAATCACATAAGGAGAAAAACAGCCACAACTACATAAATGTTCTCTGGGAAGCTGGGTGGCATTGCTGCCAAATGCCAGTAATCTCTGTAAGGAGGAGGCATATGGGAGGCCTGTAAGTTCATCAAAGGAGTCTTCTGCTACACAGTGAACATATGACTAACATGAGAGATTAGTGAATATCTTACAAGTAAAAACAAAGATTCTCTCAGCTTTGAAAGCTTCATTTTCCTATAGTCAATATTGATTAGAAAGTTTGGTGGCTTCTGAAATCTTCTGGAACCAACACCATCACTTGTTCCCCCAGTCATGGGCACTTGTATTAGAATTAAAATAAAAAACTACAGGTTTCCATTAAAAAAAACTCTATCTTATATGCTTTTTTTGTTTCAATCTTTCTTCTTGATAGCTTATCTCTGAATTCTTAATTCTCTTTTACAATGTCAAATTAGATTCTAAGTTTTGGCAAAAGGCTTTAAAACAAAAATTGTCAACCTGTGGGCTAGGACCCCAGGGTGAATTTTTTAATTAAATTATTTCATTTATTTAAATTCCAAATTTTGCCCTCCATGATCCCTTTTCTTGGAGTTATTCACCCCATCACTTCTAGCATAGCCTTTGAAAGTCTATTCCCCCAAATGCCTCTGATGCTCACCCGTGACACACTCCTTACCATCCCCTGCATCAATTTTCCCTGGGACATAAAGTCTCTATACAGGATTTGGCACATCTTCTCTTACTAGGGACAAACAATGTCCTCCTCTGCAACATATGTGCTGGGGGAAACAGACCAGCCCATTAATGCTCTTTGGATGCTGTATTAGTTTTTGGTAGCTCTCAGTGATCTAGGTTAGTTGACACTTTAGTTCTTCCTATGGGGTTTCCATACCCTTCATCTCCTTCACTCTTTCCTCTAACTCTTTTGCAGTGATCTGTGTCTCAGTCCAATGATTGACTATAAGTATCTGTCTCAGTCAGCTGTTGGTAGAGCCTCACAAGAGACAGTCATGAGAGGCTCCTGTCTGCAAGGACAAGGCATCAATAATAGTGTCAGGGTTTGGTGGCCATGCATGGGATGGATCCCTTATAGGGCAGGTCCTTCAGTGGCAAAGTTACAGTTCTGAAGGAGGAACTGAAAATTTCTTGGTGGGAATCATCACAATATAGGAATTGTATTAAATGTTTATGGCATTAGGAAGATGGAGAACCACTGCTCTAAAATGACAAGCACTTGTTGGTGTGTGTTTGGTTTCAAGGCTGATCACATTGCATTCTACAGCTAGTTAATAACACTCTGCTTCTGAAGGATAGGTTAATTTTCCACTCCCAGCCATCCCTAGTTCTTGGTAGTGTTTTGCTTTATGTGGAGGGTGAACATGGAGCCTCACAAAATTTGTTCCCTTTCATGTTCATTAGTACATTGATATTACAGTTTTTGTTTTTGTTTCTTCTATCATTTTCTAGGGGACAATGTTTCACAGTAGATGACCTGGTATTCTTTCCACTGCATCCTCAATTATGTTCTCTGAGTCAAAGATGAAGTAGCTGCGATGCAGCTATATTTGGATGTTGGTAGCTATACCTATCTGTGGTTAAATACCTTAAAGAAGTGATTCTCAATCTTCCTAATGCTACAACCCTTGCACCATCCCCTGACTAGGCTATGTTATTTGTCCTCAGTGGGAGAGGAAGTGGCTAGCCCTACAGAGTTTTGATGTATCAAGGTGATTGTATATTCAGAAGGTATTCTACCTTTTCACAAGATGATGTGAGAAATGTGGGGAACAGAATATGCCCCTAACCCTCAAGATACTGGAAGGCCCAGGAAGTTTAGAGGTCTGGTGGGGTGGGTAGGGTTGAGTCGCTATGGGATGTAGAACTGTCCAGGGGATAGAACAGGAGGGGAATAAAATCTGGAGTGTAAAAATAAATAAATAAATAAATATTTTTAAAAAGAATATATAAAAGGACAACTCCAAGAGGGGGGAGCAACTGTGATGTAAAGTGAATAAATACATGCATACATACATACACACACATACATACATACATACATACATACATACATTACTTGATTAGTTAGCTAGTTAATGAACGAATGAAAAAAGAAAGCCAATATCATGTGGGAAGAGAGTGGGGTTCCCACAGTGCAAGCAATCCTGAGAGCACAGGGAAGACCACCACTTCTGCTCATATTCCTGGCCCAAGAGTAACCAGCCTGGAGCCCACTGGACAAAGGAACCTATGAGCAATCTGGGACAGGTTCCATCTGGTTTCTGCCTGTGCCAAGACTGACCCTCTGACACAGGTCTCTCTCTCTCTCTCTCTCTCTCTCTCTCTCTCTCTCTCTCTCTCTCTCTCTCTCTCTCACACACACACACACACACACACACACACACACACACAAATCTCACTGGGAGAAAACAAGTCTCCAGAGTGCTGATAGGCAGACTTACAGGATTCTCAAGCCACTGTCAGAGACAGCAAAACCAGCAAAAAACCACAGATAAACAGATGGCGAAAGACAAGGGTAAGAAACTAACGAACAGAATCCAAGGACACTTGACATCATCAGAACCAAGTTCCCTCACAACAGCAACCCCTGGATGGGGGTGAACACACTGGAAAAGCAAATTTTTGATTTAAAATCACAACTCATGGTGATGTTAGAGGTCTTTAAGAAGGACATAAATAATACCCTTAAAGAAATACAGACAACACAGGAAAACAAGTAGAAACCCTTAAAAAGGAAACACAATAATTCCTTAAAGAATTACAGGTAAACACAACCAAACAGGTGAAGGAAATGAACAAAACAATCCAGGACCTAAAAGTGGAACTAGAAACAATGAAAAAGGCACAAAAGGAGACAACCCTAGAGATAGAAAACATAGGGAAGAGATGAAGAGTCATAGACACGAGCATCACCCACAGAATACTAGAGATTGAAGAGCAAATCTCAGGGTCAGAAGATACCATAGAAAACATTGAAACAACCATCAAAGATAATGTAAAACACAAAGAGCTCCTAACTCAAACATCCAGAAAATCCAGGGCACAATGACAGGATCAAACCTAAGGATCATAAGTATAGAAGAGAGGAAAGACTACCAACTTAAAGGGCCAGTAAATATCTTCAACAAAATTATGGACGAAAACTTACCAAACGTAAAGAAAGAAATGGCTCATAAATATTAAAAGAATTATACAGAATTCCAAATAGGTTGGAGAAGAAAAGAAATTCCTCCTCTCACATAATAGTCAAAACACCAAATACACAAAACAAAGAAAGAATATTAAAGGCAGAAAGAGAAAGGGGTCAAGTAAAATATAAAGGCAGAACTATCAGAATTACACCAGACTTTGTACTAGAGAAAATGAAAGCCAGAAGATCCTGGGCAGATGTGACAAAAAAACCCTAACAAATGCCTAATCAGGCTACTATATTCAGCAAAACTCTCAATTAACATAGATGAAGAAACAAAGATATTGCATGACAAAACAAAATTTACACGATATCGTTCTACAAATTCAGGCCTACAAAGGATAACTCCAACACAAGGAGAGAAACTACACCCCCCCCCAAAAAAAACCAAAAAAACAAAAAAAACCAAAAAAAAAAAAAAAAAACCACACACACACACACAAGAAAGTAATCTAACATCAACTAACGCAAAAGAAGATAGTCACACAAACATGACTCCAAGCTCTAACAACAAAAATAATGGGAAACAGCAAGCATTGCTCCCTAATATCTCTCAACATCAATGGACTCAATTCCCCAATGAAAAGACATAGACTAACAACAGAATAGATACGTAAAGAAAACCCAACACTTTGCTCAACAGAGAAAACACATTTCAGTGGCAAAGACAGACACTACCTCAGAGTGAAAGGATAGAAAACAATTTTCCGACCAAATGGTCCAAAGAAAGAAGCTGCAGTAGCCATTCTAATATCAAACAAAATTAACTATCAACCAAAAGATATCAATAAATTAGGAAGGATACTTCATATTCATTAAAGGAAAAATCCACCAAGATGAACTCTCAATCCTAAATATCTATGCTCCAAATACAAGGGTACCTACATACATAAAAGAAACCTTACTAAAGCTCAAAACACACATTGCACCTCACACAATAATAGTAGGAGATTTCAACACCCCACTCTCATCAATGGACAGATTATGGAAACAGAAACTAAACAGACACATAGAGAAGATATATATATATATATATATATATATATATATATATATATATATATCCCTTCTTCTCAGGACCTCATGGTACCTTCTTCAAAATTCACATATATATGTACACCAAAACTAGATAAAATTGATGAAGCTAAGAAAGTACATGCTGACAGGAGCTGGATATAGATATCTCCTGAGAGACCTAGCCAGAGCATGTCAAATACAGAGGCGAATGCCAGCAGCAAATCATTAAATGGAGAACAGGACCCCGTTCGAGGAATTAGAGAAAGGATTGAAAGTGCTTAAGGGGCTTGCAACCCCATAAGAAGAGCAATGACAACCTACCAGAGCTTCCAGGGACTAAACCACTACTGAAAGACTATACATGGACTGACCCGTGGCTCCAGTTGCATATGTAGCAGAGGATGGCCTTGTTGGACACCAGTGGAAGGAGAAGCCCTTGGTCCTGCCAAGGTTGGACCACCCAGTGTAGGGGAATGTTGGGAAGGAGCGGGAAGGTGGTGTATATGGGGAGGGGAACATCCTTATAGAAGAAGGGGAGGGGGATGTGATAGGGGGCTTATGTCTGGGAAACCAGGAAAGGGAAAACATTTGAAATGTAACTTAAAAAATTTCCAATAAAAAAGAAAGGTAAATAAAAATATCCAATAAAAAAAGATACATGTCTTCACTTTCTATTTGTGGATATCTTCAGCTAACTGTAAAAAGCATAGTCTCTGAAGTTAGCCCTGATGTGAACCCAAACTCCCATTGTTGTAAGAGATCTAGTAAAAAAAAATTGCCTTTCTGATCTTTAATTTCCTGACCTTCAGGAGTCTGTGTAAAGAGAAGGACAACCTAAAAATGCAGGCAAATCACAGTATCTGAGCTGCACACTGGGTTGCCAGGTCTAGTGGAAAGGCATCTCCTCCAAGAGAAAAATCAGAAGTGAGTAATATTTAAGGCAGACCTCAAATGAATGAGGGAAATCTACAGAATTAAAGCTGAAAAGTCCTCAAAAGAGAACTATTCAATTAATAGGCACATCTGGTCAGATTATTCATGTATTCCTCCTGAGCTGCATGAGAGTCTCTGTTCAAGGTACTTTTATTTTCTCTTTTTGATATAGGGCCACAGGTACTCCAGATAACTTTGAACTTCATGAGTGTGTAAGGATGGCATTGATCCTCCTTCTATCAACCACCTGAGTGCTGGAATTGCAAGCATGTGATACCATATCTAGCTTGAGGTTATGTCAAGTTTTTTTGTCTGCAACCACCCAAATCATTTTTCACTATATTATTTATATCATAGAGTATCTAATATTTAAACAAGCAATTCCTTTAAAAATATAAGTTGGTAATCAGAGAAAGGACTGGAAGAGCTTGAAGGGGCTCGAGACCCCATATGAACAACAATGCCAACCAACCAGAGCTTCCAGGGACTAAGCCACTACCCAAAGACTATACATGGACTGACCCTAAGCTCCAACTGCATAGGGAGCAAGGAAATAGCCTAGTAAGGACACCGGTGTAAGGGGGGTCCTGCCAAGACTGTACCCCCAGTGAATTGGATTCTGGGGGGGGAGGGTGGTAATGGGGGGAGGATGGGAGGAACACTCATATGGAAGGGGGGGGAGGGGTTAGGGGATGTTGGCCTGGAAACCAGGGAAAGGAATAACAATAAAAAAATGTAAATAAGAAATACTCAAGTTAATAAAGAAAAAAATATGAGTTGGTAATACATGAAAATATGTTCAAACTCAGTAACATTTAAAGAAATATCGATGAAATCAAAAAGGAATTGTGGAAACAAAATCCCTGTCTTTTCTGGAAAAGTATATTTGTTACAATGCATCAAAAGCCTTGTTAATAGCTGTACCCTGTGAATTAGAAATTTTATTTATAAAACTCATCCTAACTATAGAAAAATTTTAAGTGAATCATAGTATTATTTATAAAGGTCACGATCTGGGGTGAGGGAGCATAGGTCAGTGGTATAACATGTGCTTAGCATGAGTGAGGCCCCAAATTCAATATACTAGCAAAATAAATAAACAAATGAACAAATAAACTAGACTTTAGCTAAAAGTCAAAGAAGAAATAAATAAGTAAATAAATAGTAAAAACCTAAATGTTCAAGAACAGAACAACCAAATAAACTTGGCACTATAATAATTATGTTACCATTTATAGTATTTACAATATGCCTGACACCATGCCAACATCACAGCAACCTAGAAAATAATGATGTAAGAAAACACCGAATAGAATTTTCCCAATTACTCCACAAAAGGTAAATAGAAAACACAGCTGAATATGAGACATAAGATCCCAAAGGTAAAGAGAGCAGCCATAAAGCAGAGTTGACACAGTTCTAAGACTTTTAGAGAAGTTATGGAATTCTGACTATGCATCAATAGTATGACGCATCAACACATATGCATGTCTTAATTCCCCAAACTCTACAAAGTAAAACATATAGTCTATTGTGTGATACTCCTCTAGGGTAGCATCCATCAGTAGAACATGGATTATTATCAATATGCATTTCATGGACTGACATTTTAATTCTTTAAGCCTTTGTAGACTTTTCTTAACTGAAACTATCTCTTTTGATGTTATCGTAAGTTCCAGATTGGAATGCTCTGAAGGTTCCCTATTTTGATGCAAAGAATCTCCAATCTCTTCTCTATTGTCTCCGATCTAGAATCTAATTTCTCAGTCTCTTCTTTTTCCAAGTCTGTCTGAATTTAATCTCTCTTATAAAGGATATATAAAATTTCAATCATTAATAATTATTATGTTGAAAAGTATTGCAAAATTATATGTAATCTATGTGCCCTGTGACATTGTGTCTTTATCTATTTTTAAGACAGAAAACATTGCTTCTTATAATCTCTAAATCTCTCCTTAAGGACTTTATGAATTTTAAACTATTTATATCTGTTTATGATGTTTTATGTTTTTCAACTTAATACCTTACCAGCTGAGAAGTTTGAAAGTTTTCAGACCCATTACAGCTTTGGAAAAGGTTCCTTTTGCCCTTTTGTGGAACTGGAGGTTCCTCAGACCAGGCTCCTCTATGGCACTGAACTCCACTCCCTCAGTTCCATTCAGCAAGGTGCCTTTGCTGGTTTGGGCTGGAGTGCCTGCTTACCCTGTGATGATAGACAAAGTTTTCTCCTACTCTTCACATAATCTGGTACGGCCTACACACACATGCTCACATTACACACACACACACACACACACACACACACACACACACACACACACACACACCAGAATTGTTTTTAAAAAACAAATCCTATTAGATTTATATTATCTGGAATCTCTAGGTAATTCCTGCAGGATGCAATTCTTCAAGATGAAATGCTAAATGGATAAATAATTAGGACTTGAAGAAATAATATCAAATAGTATATACATATCCTTGTCACATCAGGATATGCTGTAAGATATACAGATGATTGCTAGATATTCTACTTTATTACATATCTACTAGAATGAAAATGCTAATTTCTACACACGCACAAGGCATTTAATGTTTGTGATACCCTCTTCTATCAAGCATTTTAACATTAACATGTTTAAAATGTTTAGTCTCTCACATGTGGACATCCAGTTTTCCCAGGACCATTTGTTATAGGCACTCTTTTTTCCCTTCCAGCTTATGTTTCTGGCATCTTTATCAGACAATAAATAGCTAAGGTTACATGACCTCATGTTTGGGTTCCATTTATTTACATTGGTTTTCATGTCTGGTTTTATGGCAGTACCATATTGTTCTTCTCACTGTTGGTCTGTAATATATGTTGAAATACAGAATGTTAATCTCTCCAGAACTGTTCATTGGTTCAGGATTGTTTGCCTGCCTGGAGTCTTTCATCCTTCCATACGAATTTTAGGATAAAATTTTCTATTTCTGTATTGTGTGGGATTTTAGTTGGGATTGCACTAAATAGCTTTATGTAAAATAGTCAATTTCACTATTATTAAAGCTGCCAATCTGTGAGCATCAGACATCTATTATTATAGATGTCCTTCACCTCCTCAATTAGGTTTAATTACTTCATTCTTCAACAAAATCATAGAAGAAAACTTCCCTAAACTAAAGAAAGAGATGCCCATAAACATACAAGAAGCCTACAGAATTCCAAATGGATTGGACCAGAAAAGAAACTCCTCCCGTCACATAATAGTCAAAGCACCAAATGCACAAAACAAAGAAAGAATATTAAAAGAAGTAAGAGAAAAAGGTCAAGTAACATATAAAGGCAGACCTATCAGAATTACACCAGACTTCTCACCAGAGACTACGAAAGCCAGAAGATCCTGGACAGATGTCATACAGACCCTAAGAGAGCACAAATGCCAGCCCAGGTTACTGTATCCTGCAAAACTCTCAATTAACATAGATGGAGAAACCAAGATATTCCATGACAAAACCAAATTTACACAATATCTTTCTACAAATCCAGTGCTACAAAGGATAATAAATGGTAAAGCCCAACATAAGGAGGCAAGCTACACCCTAGAAAAAGCAAGAAACTAATCATCTTGTAACAAAACAAAGAGAAGAAAACCACACAAACATAATCTCACATCCAAATACGAATATAGCAGGAAGCAATAATCACTATTCCTTAATATCTCTCAACATCAATGGTCTCAACTCCCCAAGAAAAAGACATAGATTAACAAACAGCATATGCAATCATGACCCTGCATTCTGCTGCCTTTTCAGGAAACACACCTCAGAGACAAAGACAGACACTACCTCAGAGTGAAAGGCTGGAAATCAACTTTCCAAGCAAATGGTCTGAAGAAGCAAGCTGAAGTAGCCGTTCTAATATTGAATAAAATCGATTTTCAACCAAAAGTCATCAAAAGAGATAAGGAAGGACACTTCATATTCATCAAAGGAAAAATCCACCAAGATGAACTCTCAATCCTAAATAGCTATGCTCTAAATACAAGGGCACCTACATAAATAAATGAAACCTTACTAAAGCTCAAAGCACACATTGCACTTCACACAATAATTGTAGGAGATTTCAACACCCCGTTCTTATCAACGGACAAATCATGGAAACAGAAATTAAACAGAGATGTATACAGACTAAGAGAAGTCATGAACCAAATGGACATAACAGATATTTATAGAACATTCTATCCTAAAACAAAAGGATATACCTTCTTCTCACCACCCCATGGTACTTTCTCCAAAATTGACCATATAATTGGTCATAAAACAGGACTCAATAGATAGAGAAAGATAGAAATAATCCCATGCGTCCCATCAGACCACCATGGGCTAAAGCTGGTTTTCAATAACAATAAGGGAAGAACGCCCACATATACATGGAAGTTGAACAATGCTCTACGCAATGATAACCTGGTCAAGGAAGAAATAAAGAAAGAAATTAAAGACTTCTTAGAATTTAATGAAAATGAAGGCACAACATACCCAACCTTATGGGACACAATGAAAGCTGTGCTAAGAGGAAAACTCATAGCTCTGAGTGCCTGCAGAAAGAAACAGGAGAGAGCATATGTCAGCAGCTTGACAGCACACCTAAAAGTTCTAGAACAAAAAGAAGCAAATACACCCAGGAGGAGTAGAAGGCAGGAAATAATCAAACTCAGAGCTGAAATCAACCAAGTAGAAACAAAAAGGACCATAGAAAGAATCACCAGAACCAAAAGTTGGTTCTTTGAGAAAATCAACAAGATAGATAAACCCTTAGCCAGACTAACGAGAGGACACAGAGAGTGTGTCCAAATTAACAAAATCAGAAATGAAAAGGGAGACATAACTACAGAATCAGAGGAAATTCAAAACATCATCAGATCCTACTACAAAGCCTATATTCAACAAAACTTGAAAATCTGGGGGAAATGGACAATATCCTAGACAGATACCAGGTAATAAAATTAAATCAGGAACAGATAAACCATTTAAACAACCCCATAACTCCTAAAGAAATAGAAGCAGTCATTAAAGTTCTCCCAACCAAAAAGAGCCCAGGTCCAGATGGGTTCACTGCAGGATTCTATCAGACCTTCATAGAAGACCTCATACCAATACTATCCAAACTATACCACAAAATAGAAACAGATGGAGTGCTACCGAATTCCTTCTATGAAGCCACAATTACTTTTATACCTAAAACAACCAAAGACTGAACAAGGAAAGAGAACTTCAGACCAATTTCCCTTATGAATATTGATGCAAAAATACTCAATAAAATTCTGGCAAACCGAATCCAAGAGCACATCAAAACAATCATCCATCATGATCAAGTAGGCTCCATCTCAGGCATGCAGGGATGGTTTAATATATGTAAAACCATCAACGTAATCTACTATATAAACAAACAGAAAGATAAAAACCACATGATCATTTCATTAGATGCTGAGAAAGCATTTGACAAAATTCAACACCCCTTCATGATAAAAGTCCTGGAAAGAATAGGAATTCAAGGCCCATACCTAAAACTAATAAAAGTCATATACAGCAAACCCATAGCTAACATTAAACTACATGGAGAGAAACTGGAAGCAATTCCAATAAAATCCGGGACTAGACAAGGCTGCCCACTCTCTCCCTACTTATTCAATATAGTTCTCAAAGTCCTAACCAGAGCAATCTGACAACAAAAGGAGATCAAAGGGATACAGATTGGAAAGGAAGAAGTCAAAATATCTCTATTTGCAGACGATATGACTGTATACTTAAGTGATCCCAAAAGTTCCACCAGAGAACTACTAAACCTGATAAACACCTTCAGCAAAGAGGCTGGGTATAAAATTAACTCAAATAAAGCAAGAGCTTTCCTCTACATAAAAGAGAAACAAGCTGAGAAAGAAATTAGGCAAACGGCACTCTTCAAAATAGTCCCAAATAATATAAAATACCTCGGTGTGACTTTAACCAAGCAAATGAAAGATCTGAATGGTAAGAACTTCAAGCCTCTGAAGAAAGAAATTGAAGAAGATGTCAGAAGATGGAAAGATCTCCCATGCTCATGGATTGGCAGGATTAATATAGTAAAACTGGCCATTTTACCAAAAGCGATCTACAGATTCAATGCAATCCCCATCAAAATTCCAACCAAATTCTTTGTAGAATTTTACAGAACAATTTGCAAATTCACCTGGAATAACAAAAACCCAGGACAGCTAAAACTATCCTCAACAATAAACGGACTTCTGGGGGAATCAGTATCCCTGAACTCAAGCAGGATTACAGAGAAATAGTCATAAAAACTGCATGGTATTGGTACAGAGGCAGACAGATAGACTTGTGGAATAGAGTTGAAGACTCAGGAATGTACTCACATACCTATGGTCACTTGATTTTTGACAAAGGAGCCAAAACCATCCAATGGAAAAAAGATAGCATTTTCAGCAAATGGTGCTGGTTCAACTGGAGGTCAGCATGTAGAAGAATGCAGATCGATCAGATCAATGCTTATCACCCTGTACAAAGCTTAAGTCCAAGTGGATCAAGGACTTCCACATCAAACCAGATACACTCAAACTAATAGAAGAAAAACTAGGGCAGCATCTTGAACACATGGGCACTGGAAAAAATTTCCTGAACAAAACACCAATGGCTTATGCTCTAAGATCAAGAATCGACAAATGGTTGTTTTGATTTGCATTTCCCTTATGACTAAAGATGTTGAACATTTCTTTAGGTGTTTCTCAGCCATTCGGCATTCCTCAGCTGTGAATTCTTTGTTTAGCTCTGAACCCCATTTTTTAATAGGGTTATTTGTCTCCCTGTGGTCTAACTTCTTGAGTTCTTTCTATATTTTGGATATAAGGCCTCTATCTGTTGTAGGAATCAGAGAAAGAACTGGAAGAGCTTGAAGGGGCTCGAGACCCCATATGTACAACAATGCCAAGCAACCAGAGCTTCCAGGGACTAAGCCACTACCTAAAGACTATACATGGACTGACCCTGGACTCTGACCTCATAGGTAGCAATGAATATCCTAGTAAGAGCACCAGTGGAAGGGGAAGTCCTTGGTCCTGCTAAGACTGAACCCCCAGTGAACGTGATTGTTGGGGGAGGAAGCAATGGGGGAGGTGGGAGGGAACACCCATAAGAAGGGAGGGGAGGACTAGGGGATGTTTGCCCGAAACCGGAAAGGGAATAACATTGAAATGTAAATAAATACTCAAGTTAATAAAAAAAAAACCAACCAACCAAACAAACAAACAAAATCCAAACAAACAAAATAAGAAAAAAAGAAAAGAGATTGGGAAAATATCTTTACCAATCTTACAACTGATAGAGGGCATATATCCAAAACATACAAAGAACTCAAGAAGTTAGACTGCAGGGAGACAAATAACCCTATTAAAAATGGGGTTCAGACAGTGGAAGGGGAAGTCCTTGGTCCTGCCAAGACTGAACCCCGAGTGAACGTAATTGTTGGGGGGAGGGCGGTAATGGGGAGAGGATGGGGAGGGGAACCCCTCCACCCATATAGAGGGGGAAGGGGAGGGTTAGGGGACGTTTGCCCGGAAACCAAGGAAAGGAATAACATTCAAATGTAAATAAGAAATACTCAAGTTAATAAAAAAATGGGGTTCAGAGCTAAACAAAGAATTCACAGCTGAGGAATGCCGAATGGCTGAGAAACACCTAAAGAAATGTTCAACATCTTTAGTCATAAGGAAATGCAAATCAAAACAACCTGAGATTTCACCTCACACCAGTGAGAAAGGCTAAGATCAAAAACTCAAGTGACAGCAAATGCTGGCGAGGATGTGGAGAAAGAGGAACACTCCTCCATTGTTGGTGGGATTGCAGACTGGTACAACCATTCTGGAAATCAGACTGGAGGTTCTTCAGAAAATTGGACATTGAACGACCTGTGGACCCAGCTATACCTCTCTTGGGCATATACCCACAAGATGCCCCAACATACAACAAAGACACATGCTCCACTATGGTCATAGCAGCCTTATTTATAATAGCCAGAAGCTGGAAAGAACCCAGATGCCCTTCAACAGAGGAATGGATACAGAAAATGTGGTATATCTACACAATGGAATATTACTGAGCTATCAAAAACAATGACTTTATGAAATTCATAGGCAAGTGGATGGAACCGGAAAATATCATCGTGAGTGAGGTAACCCAATCACAGAAAAACACACATGGTATGCATTCATTGATAAGTGGATATTAGCCCAAATGCTTCAATTACCCTAGATGCACAGAACACAAGAAACTGAAGAAGGATGACCAAAATGCGAATGCTTCACTCCTTCTTTAAAAGGGGAACAAGAATACCCTTGGGAGGGATTAGGGGTCAAAGTTTAAAACAGAGGCCGAAGGACACCCATTCAGAGCCTGCCACACATGTGGCCCATACATATACAGCCACCCAACTAGATAAGATGGATGAAGCGAAGAAGTGCATGCTGACAGGAACCGGATGTAGATCTCTCCTGAGAGACACAGCCAGAATAAGGCAAATATATAGGCAAATGCCAGCAGCAATCCACTGAACTGAGAACGGGACCCCCCCATTGAAGAATTCAGGGAAAAGTCTGAAAGAGCTTGAAGGGGGCTTGAAACCCCATATGAACAACAATGCTAAACAACCAGAGCTTCCAGGGACTAAGGCATTACCCAACGACTATACATGGACTGACCCTGGACTCTAACTGCATTGGTAGCAATGAATATCCTAGTAAGAGCACCAGTAGAAGGGGAAACCCTTGGTCCTGCCAAGGCTGAACCCCCAGTGAATGTGATTGTTGGGGGGGAGGGCGGTAATGGGGGGAGGATGGGGAGGGGAACACCCATATAGAAGGGGATCTGAAGGGGTTAGGGGGATGTTGACCTGGAAACTGGCAAAGGGAATAACAATCGAAATGTAAATAAGAAATACCCAAGTTAATTAAGATGGAGGAAAAAATTGAAAATTGAATAAATTAAAATAAAAACAATACAATAGTACTAAACAAAAACAATAACTTACTTTCTACTGGCTAATATACTTTTTCTAAATGACCATACTTCATTCTCTGAACTCTTAAAGGTAGAAAGTGTCAATTCTGGTAAACACAGGAAACCTGAAGTTGAGAGAAAATAAGTAAAGACCTGAGATAAAGAAGCTGGTCAGTGTCAGAGCTAAGAGTTTGGCTCAGTTCATGACTAAGATTTGAAGAGAGTTTTGGAGCTGTGTATGGGAGGCAGAAAGAGAATAAAGCACTAATTTTCAATTTAAAGCACAGCAAAATGAATCTTCATAGTTTAGGTAACTGATTATTCACTGTAGCTTTCAAAGACTGCAAACTCCTCCATCAGAGTTTTTATCTGTAGATGTATATCACAAGACTTTTATGTATTTGGTGCAGGCAGCAGTCTGAGAAAGAGGGTCACTGATTGGATTTCAAGCTTCCTGTAGCTTTATTTCCTGATAAGTTTTCATTTTATCAGTATTAGCAAAGGTCAGAAAGATTTGTTCCAGGGTTACTTGTTTGACAGAATAGTCTTCTAATTTGAACAGCACTTTAGCTTCATCCAAAATCTCAAATACCTTAAAAACAGACAAATGAACAAAAAAGGCAAAGTTATCACATAGTATCTCTAGGTGACCCTTCCCCTCTTGACCTTCCCTAACCAGGACAATAAAATAAAAGGCACAAAGCACAAGAGAAAAGGATTGAAAAGTAGGTGGGAAACAGCTATCTTGCCTGCCACATCATTCTGCTTACACATACATTTTAGACAGAAATTCTACATGTAGCCCAGGCTGGACCCAAACTGGAGAGTCTTCTGTCTCAGTCTCCAGAGTCCAGGGACTGTAGGTCTGCCCATCCATGCCTACCTAACCATCACCATTCTCTTGTTGAACATGGCATAATAGAATTTAGGGGTCAGAAGACTCAATTAAATTCAGGAGGTCTTGGGAAAGTAACAAAACTTCCAATTCTCTTCTAATTAGATTCTCATTCCATATGCTTAAATCCCAATGTTTTCTACTAACACATTAGATTGGCATGAATTTCACAACCACCTTTCCCCAGCAGATTTCCGTGCTTGGAATATAGTAGCCAATAGTCCCATGAAATTCCTGGAATTTGATGTTACCTAAGAAGAGAAAGATTTTTGACAAGTGAGCCAAAACTTTTTGACGAGGAGAGGATCATAGTGTTTCTTTGTAGTAGTAGTAGTAGTAGTAGTAGTAGTAGTAGTAGTAGTAATATGATAATAATAATAATACAGTTTTATAGTGTTGGCTAGCTTGGAACACACTAGCCAAGATTGACCTGAAACTTGTTATGTAGCCCAGGCTGATCTTGAATTTATGGCAATCCAACTGCTAGTAATCGGAAACAATCTAGATGTCCCTCAACCAAAGAGTGGATAAAGAAAATGTGGTACATTTATACAATGAAGCATTATTCAACTGTTAAAAATAATTATTATGAAATTTGTAGGCAAATGGATGGAATTAGAAAACATCATCTTAAATGAGGTAACCCAAACTCAGAAAGATAAAAACATGGTCTGTATTCACTTATATATAGACTTGGCCATTAAATAAATAATAATTCAATTATAATTTGTAGACCCAGAAAGGTTAGGTACAGAGGAAGGGACTAGGACATGGATCTCCCTGGGAGAAGGAAATAGAATAAATTTTGTGGGTGGACTGGGTGCTGAGAGGGGGCAGAAATGGCAGGGTCAGGTGGAGAGAGGGAGGGAAGAGAGTTGTGGGAGGGGATAATGGGAGAGGGAGAGGCATTTGAAGGCTGGTACGGAAACCAATAGAAATTTCCTAAAATACATGAAGGTGGTTCTAATGAAGTCTCTAAATAGTGAGGGGGAATGAGCCCTAATTGGCCATTTCTTGTCACCAAACAAAGCTTCTATAACCAAGTGTGGGTTATATATATAGCATATTGAATTCTTGGTCAAAGGGAATTCACACAGAACTTTCCCAAGCAACTCAGGCTGTTGCTAAGACAATAGGTTGCTCTTCAAAAACTGACAGCAAGGCCCCCCAGTGTTGAAGACAAATCTTACGCAACTCATAGAAATTCATAGGAAATATTAAAATGAGCTTAGTATAAGGGTTCAATAAATATGAGCAATTCAATGAGAAGTATAATTGAAAACATATAGCAGAGTAATAAACATGACTTAATAGTGATGAATCAACCACACCTAAGTTACCTGGAAAAGTTGATTTAATGAAATCTTTGAACTCTTTTACTTTTTCTTCATCCTTAGCAATATTGATCTTTACTGTTAGAGTGTATACATGACCAAACCTCTTTCTGATGTGCTGGGGGGTGCCTAGGCATGTAAATTTCCCTTTAACCATGATGGCCAGCCTAGAACAGAGGGCCTCACATTCTTCCATTCTGGGAGGAAAAAGAAGATGTCTTAGGAGACTCAGGGAATACATTCAAACAGATAGGGTTGGAAGTCTTAGACCTGGAAGCCTTGGCATTACAGATGGTCACCACTAAGATCATACTTGGGAAGAGGACATTTGGAAATTTAAAGCAGTATATACCCAAATTAAATCTCATTGAATTACCTAACTAGTATTGTCTCTCAGTTGATTGTATCAGTCAACTGAACTCTCACATGTAGCAGGTTCACAAAAAGTTGGTTCTCTGTAGCTCCTATGTTTAGGAAAGTTTACTGACTTATAGTCCTGGCTGAAATTAATTTCACCCAATACCCGTTGCAGCTTCTAGTTTCCAGCCGAGCATCTAATGGCTCTTACCTGTGGGAAGTTATGATGATAGCTTTACCAGTCTTACAAACCCATGTAACCGTGTCCCAGAGCAGATGCTGAGCTACTGGGTCCATGCCAGTAGACGGTTCGTCCAGGAAGACAATTGAAGACTTTCCCATTAGGGCGATGGCAGTGCTTAGCCTACGTTTGCTTCCGGCACTCCATAATGTGAAGAAAGAGTAGTATATGTCATTAACTCATAGAATTATTTATACATTCAGGATGCTGGAGAAGACTCAAAATTGATGATTTGTGTGTGTGTGTGTGTGTGTGTGTGTGTGTGTGTGTGTGTGTGTGTGTGATCTCCATGGAGTTACAGAGATTCTTTTTTTCTTTTTTTATTTATTTATTTATTTATTTATTAAAAACTTTATTATAACATTTAAAGTGTTATTCCCTTTCCCGGTTCAGACAAACATCCCCCTCCCCGTTCCTTATAGGTGAGATCCCCCATTGCTGCCCTCTCCCAACAGTCTAGTTCACTGGGGGTTCAGTGAGACTTGGGCTTCCCCTTCCAGGGTGCTCTACTAGGATATTCATTGCTACCTATGAGATTCTTTTCTAATGCAAAAAATTATTCAAACATATAAAGGTTAACTCCACCCACGTTCCAAGTGAGATATGATGCTGTTTGCCTACTGAGAGGTAGAGTTATTTTAGTCACTGCTCCCATGGCAGAGGTTTGGGCTTTGGGCATTCATTCTAACAGTAGAAGTACAGGAGAGTTCATTTAATAGCAATGACACACTGTCTCACCTGTATGTGTAGATAATTTGGTCAGCAATGGGTTCCAGGTGCACTGAATGCAGAAAGGCTTCCACATACTCATTGATGTCTTGCTCTGGGACGCCCCACAACCTAGCATACATGATCAACGATTCCCGGCCTGTCATGTGGTTCAGCACAGATTCAGACTGAGGACAGTAACCAATTCTTGACCTAATCTGAATCCAAAAGGATAACTATGAGTAGTAGATCCATTTATAAATCTCACAGGTACAGGATGTGAAGCTGCTTAACTCATAGCGCTAAGAAAGTTTGATACCCCTACAATTCCTACTAGGAATGGTTTATTCTACTTTTAGCATTTTTATAGATGGAGCTCAGTGAATTAAAAGAAGGCATCAATATCACTAGCTGGAATTTCAACATATATGTATTGCATATTATTATGATGTGCCCCCAAATAGGCCTTTGTCTGTTACATGAAGTTGCCTATTCAAACACCTGTTTGAGTGTTTAAGAGAGAGCTAGCTATGTTAATATTTCAATTAAAGTATTTTGTTTACAGCAATAGTCAGTGAATTTCTGCCAGATCAGTTCTTTCACAGTCAGGTATTATAAGCTACCTGTAAATATACATATATAAACTATATAGAAGTATATATTTTTATGTATTTAGCCAAGTTAGTGTTGAAAGAATTAAGGCAACATATCACTTCATGAGTAATGTAGAATAAAATTTATATTGCGAATTTAGCCTTCTCAAATGCCTGTTAAAATACTTAAAATTCTTCGAAAGAATATAGCAGAATTAAAACTCTCCCATGCATTATTAATAATGTCCAGGTCATAATCTAAAATTATTTGGCCAAAGTTGTATGCAAATTAACCACACTTCAGTGCACACAGTAGAAATTGGGGTTCAACCACAATATTCGAATAATCAGAGGCAAATTTTAAAGAAATTCTTACCCCTATCCTTAAATGAGGATAATGAAAAGAGCTTGTATTTTAGATAAGTAAGAAAACACCACAGAAAATAAAACCACAATAAAGAAACAAATGGAAATTCCTGAGCTAAAACTTATGTTTGGGGGTCTGGGGAGGTGGGATAATTGGTAACATGCTTTTCATCCAAAGCCTGATGACTGATGTCAGATCCTTAACACTCATAAAGAAAGCTAGACCTGGCAGTAGTGAGGGAGAGGTAGATCCTTAACACTCATAAAGAAAGCTAGACCTGGCAGTAGTGAGGGAGAGGGCTTGCTGGCCATGAAGCCTAATCAACTGGTGAACTTCAGCTTCAGCAAGAGACTCTGTCTCAAAAATTAAGGTGGAAAAATGACTGAGGAAGACACTCAATGTTGACCTTTGGCCTTTTCAAACACAAATGTGTGCATGTGTACCCACATGACTATTCATACGTATGAACATGTACATACAAATAAAATAATGATGTCAGGAGTAAAAAATTGATCAAGTAAAATTAACATGAAGTCGAATGTATTTTGAAGATTAAAGAATAAACTAGTCAGCATGTATATGTGTACAATCATTCAAATGGAAAATATATAGGAAAATGAAGAGAAACACAGGACCTCTGGGGTGCCAGATCAAAGGGATGAGCATAAGAAACAAACTCATGAGGGGAGCAGGAAGAACATGCAAATGTGTACTTTTTTGAGTATCTCTGTGGCAGGAGCCATGTTGTCTCTCCTGGGAAAGGAGCATGAATGTTCTGTAAATGACTTCCTTGAGGCAAGGACCCTTGGAGTCTTTCTCCTACTTGGCAAGGGCCAGTGAGAATGATAACCAGAATGATTGCATCAGTCCTTTGAAGATGGAGCGATGATTCCTGCTTATTTCAAAGGTCAAGTAAAGACATGAATGATCGAGACCTTTAAAGAAGATCCCTTATTGGATGGTCCCAAAGTCAATAGGAATGTACGATGAAAAAAGAAGGGACTTGGCAATGCCAACTACTTCTTCTGAGGACCTAAGCACACCAAGACATTGAAGAGAGGGAAAGTTGAAAACTCAGAGAGACAGGGCCAAAAGGTCAACAGTAAAGTGTTCACTCTCAGGATAAGTTAGTTCATTCTTAGGATAAGTTAGTAAGTAAAACTAGCTATGAACTTAAAAAGTCTAAGTTAGATAGAGTCATCTTTGCCTTAGGTAAGGGTTTATACAATTAAGGACCAGTCTGAGTTCGTGGAGAAGTGTTATCAGTTTCTGCTCTTTATAGGAAAGTTGCATAGGGTAGGACCATAAGGTAAAACTAAGAGATTATGACATAAAAGACAACTTAAAATACATTGTGAGCATACTTAAATAGAAGGTGATAAAACAAAATGTTATATTTCTGTTAAAAGTTTGGATTCAAATTGTCTTTTACTTTGAAACTGCATGTTTGCTGCCAGCCTGTGCACCAACTAGATGTGTCTGGCTAAATAGAACGATTTTGGCTTGCAATACAATACTTATTATTATGGCTTACATTATTCAGGTGTGCTTAGTTATGACATAATCATTTGGATTGTAATTTTATACTGCTTAGATTTGGGAAAAGGTTAATCACTGACCACAAGGAAATAAGGGGAACTTAAAATAAATTTTCATAAGTACTAGTTGAGATCCTTGGATAAACAATTACAGGAAAAATCTGAACTGTATGCGTTTGAATGTCTTGAAATTCTGTATAAATAAAGACAGCTGGAGCTATTCCAGACCACTTGCTTGAATGACAGCAAGTGGTCAGAGTCCTCCTTTTTGCTTACTCCACATCTCTGTTCTGTGTTACTGAACTCACCAGATAAGGACTCTGGCATCTCTGAACTGAAGAATTCTAAGAAACTAATAAGGAAAATGCTAACAATTAAGAAATTTATAAAGTGCAGGTGTGGCTGCTGTGTTACGTGTGTGTCAGTAAGGGGCAGAGAGGAGAGAGGCTATGTCTACGTTCTCTCTCTCTCTCTCTCTCCCTCCCTCCCTCCCTCCCTCCCTCCCCCAAACTTACATAAAAATAGAGCTGAATCCTTTCAATCCTTTCTGTTTCTTCTCATAAGCACTTTTTCTAATTAGGTGTATTTCAAATTCTGTGTCAGAGCAGGTTATATGTAATAGCTGTTCTCTTTGAGTCCAGTTGGATCTCTTTACAGACATTTTGTTTCATGGAGAGGGATAGTGTTCTTCTATTAAACTCAGCACAGCCTTGGAGTCTGTCAGCTCTGAGAAATGAGGACTTATGTTTCAGGATCCTTAGCTTCCCTCCCCTGTTCTGCAACAAATTGCCTGGCTAACTTCTCTACCAAGACATGGGGTCGTTGGCTGATAAGAGAGATACCTTTCTTGGATTTTTAGTGACACTATTGCCATCAATAAACGCAGTTCCAGAGGTGATAGTCTCTTCTCCGGTCAGCATTTTGAATGTAGTAGTTTTTCCAGCTCCGTTTAGTCCAAGCAGTCCAAAGCACTCTGACTTCCTGACTACAAGGGATATATTTTTCACAGCCTTGACAACAGGACACTTAAAATAAATCTGAGAAAGTTAAAAAAAAAAAAAGGAAAACTCACAATGTACTGAGACACTGGTCATGGGTCAATCACAGTCATTACCTTAGGTTCCTAAAGTTAACAAACTGACAATCCCATGAGAGCATTCTCCCTTCCAGCCCTTTGCAGAACTGCAGTGAACCAGTACAGCCTTAGAAAAATTCTAGGCAGGGAAGATGCTTAAACCCCAAGGCAGCTAGCCAGTAAGGGACATTACCTTTGTAACTTCATTAAGGACCAATGGGGTGTTCTGTAACCTGAGCAGCAGTGTAAAGACTTTTCTTTTTTCTTTTCTTATGTCTTCATCCTCATCTTCTTTGGTACTTTGCTTAGAGTGTACACCCTAATATTTTCAAGACAAGGAGTAGTAACACATGTGAACAATCTCCAGAGAACTGGTTTAAGCCAACAGCTTTAAGAAAGCTAACCTGTGGGTATAATCTGAAGGATAGGAGAAAATACTTGAGCAGCTTCTAAGACATTTTTTTTGTCTCCTGAATCCTTACATGCAAAAATATCTCTGGCTGCCTCTACTTTAGAAGAGTATGACAATTGAGGAAAGTCAGACAGAATTCTATAAAACAATTGTTATAAAAATGTTGTAAGAGCCAGGGGCGGTGAATGACTACTAGGAAACAGTGATTTTTCAGTCCAGTAGGGTATGTGCACGGACAAACACAGTGGCTGAGACAGCATATGCGGGGCCGCACAAGCTCAAGCTAGATAAAATGTCGTCTATGCTGGGAGCCATCAGTTTCTTTAAGGGTAGGAACCCTTTTAGGGTATGAACTCCAGGTAAGGCTACACATCCAGGAATATTTGGGCAGCATAAATTGGACCCAGTGGGTTTAGAAAATAAAAAGAGGACATGAAGTTGGGTGGGTACCGAGTAGGGGCTGGGTCTGGGAGGACAGAGAAAAGGGAGGGAACATGATCAAAAGGCAGTGTATGAAATTCTCAGAGAATAAAACCAAGTTTCTATAGCTAGAGTGAGCAGTATGTTCTTACTAGCATAAAGACAATTATTTCACTTGTAGTTAACCCAGGACAGACTTCCTAAAGGATTCAAAACTTGTACTGAACTCTAAAATACTTATACCTCAAATGAGTCACAGATCTATTTTAGTGTAATCAAATAATATTTTTTAAAAGCAATAGAAGTGAGAAATTGTAAATTCACATTTTTCTGACCAAATGGGTTGCTTTCTTTAAATTATATTTCAAGTCCAGTTAGTTACTTACATGCCTGCCTTTTCTGATCTTATTGTAGAAATAAAAGAGAACGTTTCGAAAGACAAAGTTCTTCAGGCTACTGGAAACAGACTCCAGGGATAAGAGCAAGAGGAGAAAAACCAAGCCCATGGTAGCCAGTGTGATCAGAAATTTTCCAATCCCATGCTCTCCAAAGCCATACACGTTGTTCTGAATGACTGTGGACACAAGAGACACAGTCTCCTTACTTAAAACCTGGTGCAGCCCAGGTTAGGAATTCCTAGGGAGTCCCACCTGCTCAGAGGAGGGAGGATGGGGGGAAGAATTATGGGAGGGCTGACAGTGAGGGGACTGTGAGCAGGGTGTAAAATGAATAAGTACAATAATAATAATGATAATATCATGAATTAAAAATAATTAAATAATATTTGAATTAAAAACAAATTGGCACAGCATCTAACTAAGAAGGGGACAAATAGTAAGACATACAGGAAAAAAAAGTGACCTCTGGTCTTTTTTTGGAATCATTTTCTTTTTCTTTTTCTCCCTCCATCTTTATTAAATTCGGTATTTTTTATTTACATTTCAATTGTTATTCCCTTCCCCGGTTTCCAGGCAAACATTCCCCTAATCCCTCCCCCTTCCCTTCTATACAGGTGTTCCACTCCTCATCCTCCCCCCATTACCACCCTCCCCCCAACAATCATGTTCACTGGGGGCTCAGTCTTGGCAGGACCAAGGGCTTTCCCTTCCACTGGTACTCTTACTAGGCTATTCATTGCTACCTATGCAGTTGGAGCCCAGGGTCAGTCCATGTATAGTCTTTGGGTAGTGGCTTAGTCCCTGGAAGCTCTGGTTGGTTGGCATTGTTGTTCATATGGGGTCTTGAGCCCCTTCAAGTTCTTCCAGTCCTTTTTCTGATTCCTTCAACGGGGGTCCCGTTCTCAGTTCAGTGGATTGCTGCTGGCATTCGCCAATGTATTTGCTGTATTCTGGGTGTGTCTCAGAAGATCTACATCTGGTTCCTGTCAATCTGCACTTCTTTGCTTCATCCATCTTATCTAGTTGGGTGGCTGTATATGTATGGGCCACATGTGGGGCAGGCTCTGAATGGGTGTTCCTTCTGCCTCTGTTCTAAACTTTGCTTCCCTATTCCCTGCCAAGGGTATTCTTGTTCCCCTTTTAAAGAAGGAGTGAAGCATTCGCATTTTGGTCATCCTTCTTGAGTTTCATGTGTTTTATGCATCAAGCATTTCGGCTAATAGCCACTTATCAATGAGTGCATACCATGTGTGTTTTTCTGTGATTGGGTTACCTCACTCAGGATATTTTCCAGTGCCCTCCATTTGCCTATGAATTTCATAAAGTCATTGTTTTTGATAGCTCAGTAATATTCCATTGTGTAGATGTACCACATTTTCTGTATCCATTCCTCTGTTGAAGGGCATCTGGGTTCTTTCCAGCTTCTGGCTATTATAAATAAGGCTGCTATGAACATAGTGGAGCACGTGTCTTTTTTATATGTTGGGGCATCTTTTGGGTATATGTCCAAGAGAGGTATAGCTGGGTCCTCACGTCGTCCAATGTCCAATTTTCTGAGGACCCTCCAGACTGATTTCCAGAATGGTTGTACCAGTCTGCAATCCCACCAACAATGGAGGAGTGTTCCTCTTTCTCCACATCCTCACCAGCATTTGCTGTCATTTGAGTTTTTGATCTTAGCTATTCTCACTGGTGTGAGGTGAAATCTCAGGGTTGTTTTGATTTGCATTTCCCTTATGACTAAAGATGTTGAACATTTCTTTAGGTGTTTCTCAGCCATTCAGCATTCCTCAGCTGTGAATTCTTTGTTTAGCTCTGAACCCCATTTTTTAATAGGGTTATTTGTCTCCCTGCGGTCTAACTTCTTGAGTTCTTTGTATATTTTGGATATAAGGCCTCTATCTGTTGTAGGATTGGTAAAGATCTTTTCCCAAACTGTTGTTTGTCGTTTTGTCCTGACCACAGTGTCCTTTGCCTTACAGAAGCTTTGCAGTTTTATGAAATCCCATTTGTCGATTCTTGATCTTAGAGCATAAGCCATTGGTGTTTTGTTCAGGAAATTTTCTCCAGTGCCCATGTGTTCGAGATGCTTCTCCACTTTTTCTTCTATTAGTTTGAGTGTATCTGGTTTGATGTGGAGGTCCTTGATCCACTTGGAAAGAGCTGGTTCTTTTAAAAAAAAGAAAACACAAATGGAGGCAATCCTGGAAATGGAAAACCTAGAAAGAGGTCAGGAATTACAGACATAAACATCACCAACAGAATACAAGAGATAGAAAAGAGAATCTCTCAGGTGAAGAAGAGACCTTAGCAGATACTGACACAACTGTCAAAGAAAATTTAAAACATAAAAACTCCTAACTCAAAACATCCAGGAAACCCAGGACACAACGAAAAGACCAAATCTAAGAATACTACTCCTGGGCATAACCCAGAAGATGCTCCAACATATAACAAAAACACATGCTCCATTACATTCATAGCAGCCTTATTTATAATAGCCAGAAGCTGGAAAAAACACAGATGTCCCTCAACAGAGAAATGGATACCGAAAATGTGGTACATTTACGTAATGGACTTCTACTCAGCTATTAAAAACAATGACTTTAGGAAATTCATAGGCAAATGGATGGAACTAGAAAATATCCTGAGTGAGGTAAAATCACTAAAAAACCCACACAGGGCATGCACTTACTGATAAGTGGATATTATTCCCAAAGCTTGGATTACCCAAGAGACAACCCACAGACCACATGAAGCTCAAGAAGAAGGATGACCAAAGTGTGGCTGCTTCAGTCTGTCTTAGAAGGGAGAACAAAATTATTCACAGGAGGAAATATGGAGACAAAGTTTGGAGTAGAGACCAAAGGAAAGGCCATCCAGAGACTGCCACACCTGGTGACCCAGCCCATATACATACAGCCACCAAACCCAGACAATGTTGCTGATGCCAAGAAGTACATGCTGACAGGAGACTGATATAGCTGTCTCCTGAGAGCCTCTGCCTGAGTATGACAAATACAGAGGCGAATGCTGGCAGCAAACCATTGAACTGAGAATGGGGTCACCAATGGAGGAGTTAGAGAAAGGATTGAGGGAGGTGAAGGGGTTTGCAACCCCATAAGAACAACAATACTAACCAACCAGAGCTCCCAGGTACTAAACCACCATCCAGAGAGTACACATGGGCAGACCCATGGCTCCAGTTGCATATGTAGCAGAGGATGGTCTTGTTGGGCATTAGTGAGAGGAGAAGTCATTGGGCCTGCCAAGGTTTGATACCCCAGTATAGGGGAATGTCAGGGCAGGGAGGTGGGAAAGGGTGGTTGGGTGGTTGGGTGGGGAAACACCCTCCTAGAAGCAGAAGAAAGGGGGATGGGATAAGGGGTTTATGGATGAGAAACCAGGAAAGGGGATACCATTTGAAATGTAAATAAGAAAACATCCAATAAGAAAAGAATAATAGAAATAGAGATCAGACAATTCCCAGCTCCAAGGACTGAAAAACATGTTCAACAAAATCATAGAAGAAAAGTTCCTCAATCTAAAGAAAGAGATGGCCATAAACATACAAGAAGCCTATAGAACAGCAAATAGATTGGACCAGGAAAGAAAATCCTCTTGTCATATAATAATCAAAACACTAAATGCAGAGAAAAAGAAAGATTTTTAAAAGCTGCAAGGGGAAAGGTCGAGTCATGTATAAAAACAGACCTATCAGAATTACACCAGACTTCTCAATAGAAACACTAAAAGTCAGAAAAGCCAGGACAGAGGTCATGCAGACCCTAAGAGAACACAAATGACACTCCAGGCAAGTATACCCAGCAAAACTCTCAAATCAATATACATGGAGAAACCAAAATATTCCAGGACAAAACCAAACTCAAACAGAATCTATCTACCAATTGAGCCCTACAGAGGATTCTGGAAGGAAAACTCCGACACAAGGAGGGAATCTACACCAAATAAATAACCAAGATATTAATTTAATTATCTCACAACAAAGCCAAAAGGAGAGAATCACATGCACATAATGCTGCCTACAATAACAAACATAACAGGAACTAACAATCATCTGTCTTTAATATCTCTCATATCAACTGACTCAATTCCCCTATAAAAAGACGTAAGCTAACAGACTGGACATGCAAACAAGATCCAGCATTTTGCTGCACACAAGAAACACACCTCAATAATAAAGACCTCAGAGTAAAAGGCTGGAAAAAAGACTTCCAAGCAAATGGTCCCAAGAAACATGCTAGAGTTGCCATCCTAATATCCAATAAAATAGACTTCCAACCAAAAGTTATCAAGTGAGATGGGAAGGACACAAAGGAAAAACCCACCAAAAGAAAATCTCAGTTCTGAACATCTATGCCCCAAATATAAAGACACCCACATTCATAAAAGAAATGTTTCTTCTTTTTTAAAAAAATTGGTTATTTTATTTATTTACATTCAAAACAAACGTTCTCCCTCTTTCCAGTTTCCCCTACACAAACCCCGTATTCCCTCTCCCTCCCCCTGCTTCTATGAGGGTGCTCCCTCACCCACCCATCCATCCTCTCCAACCTCACTACCCTGGCATTCCCCTGCACTGGAGCATCGAGCTTTCACAGGACCAAGGGCATCTCCTTCCATTGATGCCAGATAAGACCATCGTCTGCTACATATGCAGCTGGAGCCATGGTTGCCTCCCTGTGTACTCTTTGGTTGGTGGTTTAGTCCCTGGGATCTCTGGAGGCTCTGGTTGGTTGATATTTATTATTGTTAAAGATTTTTAAAATTAAACATTTAATATTTATTCATTGCGTATGTCTCCGCGTATATTGTGTGTATGAGCATGTATGCCGTGTCACATGTAGAGGTCAGGGACTTACTTGGTGAGTTGGTTCTTTCCTCCTCAGAGTCAAATTCAAGTTGTCACACTTGATGGTAAGTATCTTTACCTGTGAGGTGCCTCAGTAACACTTCAGATCTTGATGATCTGCTTCCTTCATGAATATATAGTGGTTGTCTTTATATATATGGACTAGACTTTCCTTAAAATATGCATTTAAAAAATCAAAATACATGCAGCCTTGTGGTTATAGGTATTCAGTCTCTAAATGCTTTTGAAAATATTCAGTTGACCTTTTCCTTTGCCTTACAGAATCTTTCCAGTTTCATGAGGTTCCTTTTATCAACTTTTGATCTTAGAGCCTGAGCCATTGGAATTCTGTTTAGGAAGTTACTTCCTGTGCCAATGAATTTGAGGTTCTTCCCCACTTTCTCTTCTATTAGATTTAGTCTATCTGGTTTTATGTTGAGGTACTTGATCCACTTGGACTTGAGCTTTGTGTGAGGTAATACATGTAGATCTATTTTCATTTTTCTACATACAGACTGCCAGTTAGACCAGCACCATTTATTGAAGATGCTTTCTTTTTTCCATTGTATTGTTTTGGCTTCTTTGTCAAAGATCAAGTGTCCATAAGTGTGTGGTTTTGTTTATGGGTCTTCTATTCCATTCATCAACGTGTCTGTCTCTGTTTCAATATCATGCATTTTTTATCACTATTGCTCTGCAGCATAGCTTGAGGTCAGGGATGGTGATTCCCCAGAGGTTCTTTTATTGTTAAGAATCGTTTTTGCTATTTTGGGTGCTTTGCTTTTCCAGTGAATCTGAGAATTGCTCTTTCCATGTCTTTGAAGATTTGGTTGGGATTTTGATGGGGATTGTGTTGAATCTATAGATTGCCTTTGGTAGGATGGTCATTTTTATTATTTATGCCCATCCATGAGCATGGGAGATCTTTCCATTTCTGAGATCTTCAATTTCTTTCTTGAGATACTTAAAGTTATTGTCATACAGATCTTTCACTTGTTTGGTTAGAGTTACTCCAAGAATTTTTATATTATTTGTGGTTATTGTGAAAGGAGTTATTTCCCTAATTTCTTTCTCAGCCTGTTTATCATTTGTATAAAGGAAGGCTACTGATTCATTTGATTTAATTTTATATCCAGTCACTACTCTGAAGTTGTTTATCAGCTGTAGTTCTCCGGCAGAATTTTTGGAGTTGCTTATTTATACAATCATATCATCCTCAAATTGGGCATACACCCCCAAAATGCCCCACCATGCCACAGGGGCAGACGTTCACAGTAGTCTCATTTGTGATAGCCAGAAGCTAGAAACAACCCAGATGTTTCACAAGAGAAGAATGGATACAGAAAATGTGGTTCATTTACACAATGGAATACTACTCAGCTTTTGAGAACAAGGACATTCTGAGTTTTGCAGCCAAGTGGATGGAAGTAGAAAATATCATCCTGAGTGAGGTAACTCAGATCCAAAAGGTATGCATGCCATATATACGCTAACAATATAATCCACAGAACTCAAAAAGTTTAAGAAGCTAAAGAGCTCAAGTGAGGATGCCTCAATCCTACTTAGGAGGGAGAAGAAAGCAATTACAGGAAGGTGGAAGGAGGAAGGGACCTGAATGGGAAAGGGGACAGGGAGGGGACAAGGGGGACCTGATCAGGTATTGGATGGGCAGAGCAGGCCTGAAATTTTGAGGACCAGCAGAAAGATGGGAAACAGGAAACCTTGGGAGGTAGGAGGTGGGGGAACCCTCCAGAATGTACCAGAGCCCTGGGAGGTGATGGACTCTCAGGACTCAAAGGGAGAGACCCTAGATGAAAGGCCCTACAGCGGGGAGAGGGGACTTACATAGCCACCTCCATAGAAAGACAGGGCATCAAGTGAGGAATGGGGTTGCCATCCCACAGTCAAAAACTCTGACCCAGAATTGTTCCTGTCTGAAAGAACTGCAGGGATGCAAACGGCGAAGAGCCTGAGGAAAAGAAGTTCTAGTGACAGGCCAAAATTGGAATCCAGCTCAAGGGGAGGCCCCAAGGCCTGACACTATTATTGAGGCTATGGTGTGCTCACCAAAAAGGGCCTATCATGACTGCCTTCCAAAAGACCCAACAAGTAGCTGAAAGGGTCAGATGCAGATATGTGCACCCAACCAATGGGCAGAAGCTGCTGATCCCCATGGTTGAATTAGGGAAAATCTAGATGAAGCTGAGGAGGAGGGTGACCCAGTAGGAGGACCAGCAGTCTCAAGTAACCTGGATCCCCGAGATCTCAGACACTGGATCACAAATCAGGCAGCATACACCAGCTGATATGAGACCCCAACACATATACAGCAGAGGACTGCCTGGTTTGGACTTAGTCAGAGAAGATGCACTTAACCCTCAAGAGACTGGAGGCCCCAGGGAGTGGGGAGGTCTGGAAGTTGGGGAATGGGACATCCTCATGGGGACGTGGGGAGGAGGTATGGGATGGGGAACAGTCAGAGGGTGGGTTGAGGGGGATAAATTCTGGACTGTATAAAAAGATGAAATAAATAAGTAAACAAACAAACAAATAAATAAACAAGAGAAAATATTTAAAAGGCAGCCACTATATTGAGAGAGACCCAAGAGGTTTGCCAGTGGCAATCTCTGAGTTTCTCTCTTAGGCATTTATCATACTGATATAAACATACAATCACAGATTTTTGGGAACAAAGTCCATATCCACAAGCATGCCCCCTGACTTGTCCTTTCATAGTATGTTGTTTCCCCACCAGGAAACTTAGTTTGCACTTGTCTGTACCAGGAGGGTGTGGGTGTCTATTGCTGATAACATTTGGATCTTGTTTTCAAACCCAACCAGATAAACTGATTCTGTTAATTGTAACTGACGCCATTAACATTTAGCATTTTCACTGAGAAGTATTTGCTGATACACATAATTTAGTTGCTGTTTTTCCAGTTGCTTTGCATATTGTTTATTCTCTTCCTTCTCCATCTCAAAGTTTAATGGTTTACTGAATTGAGAATTTTCACTTCTTTCTTAGTTTTCACTTATTTATATATTCCTTTCATAAAATGAATTCTATCCTGGGTTCCATGATCGTGAGGGCGTTTCTTATTTACCTTTGTATAGGGCTTCTTTAAATATTTTCTACAGTGATGTTTTACTAGTGCATGGGTTGCTTTAGTTTGTGTTTACTTGAGAAAGTTTTCAATTTCTATCAATTGTAAAAGTTAACTGCTAGATATAGTAAATTCTGTGAACAGTTAACTTTCAGAGTTTCAAATACATCTTTCTATGCTTTCATGGCTTCTAGGGTTTCTATAAGGATGGCTATATAATTCTGAGATTAGTAGTTTGAAATTCCTCTCTTGCAGTTTTCAGTATTCTTTATTCTGTAGTCTTAACAATGATGTGAAGTGGAGAGGTATTTTCTGGCCATGCTTACTTGTGGTTCTATCTGCCTCTTTTTGGCTGCCCATGCATCCCCCAAAAGTAAAAACAAAAAGGACACCAGCAGCAGCAGCAGCAGCAGCAGCAGCAGCAGCAGCAGCAGCAGCAGCAGCAACAACAACAACAACAACAACAACAACCTTTCTGAAAACATTTCATTGATAAGGTGTAATATACTTCCAATTTGGATCTCAGCTCTTTCTCAACTGGAACAAAACCAGCTTTTTCTTACTTGACATAATCTTAGTAGAAGTGTAGAAAGTAGAAAAGAATATAGTGGGTTTTGTTGTTGTTTTGTTGTTGTTGTTGTTTTTTCTTTTCTTTATTAACTTGAGTATTTCTTATTTACATTTCGATTGTTAATCCCTTTCCCGGTTTCCGGGCCAACATCCCCCTAACCTATACCTCTCCCCTTCTACCTGGGTGTTCCCCTTCCCATCCTCCCCCAATTACCACCCTCCCCCCAACAATCACGTTCACTGGGGGTTCAGTCTGCGCAGGACCAAGGGCTTCTCCTTCCACTGGTGCTCTTACTAGGCTATTCATTGCTACTTATGAGGTTGGAGCCCAGGGTCAGTCCATGTATAGTCTTTGGGTAGTGGCTTAGTCCCTGGAAGCTCTGGTTGGTTGGCATTGGTGTTCATATGGGGTCTTGAGCCCCTTCAAGCTCTTCCAGTTCTTTCTCTGATTCCTTCAACGGGGGTCTCCTTCTCAGTTCAGTGGTTTGCTGCTGGCATTCACCTATGTATTTGCTGTATTCTGGCTGTGTCTTTCAGGAGAGATCTACATCCGGTTCCTGTTAACCTGCAGTTCTTTGCTTCATCCATCTTGTCTAATTGGGTAGCTGTATATGTATGGGCCACATGTGGGGCAGTCTCTGAATGGACGTTCCTTCTGCCTCTGTTTTAATCTTTGCCTCCCTATGCCCTGCCAAAGGTATTCTTATTCCCCATTTAAAGAAGGAGTGAAGCAATTGCATTTTGATCATCCATCTTGAGTTTCATGTGTTCTGTGCATCTAGGGTGTTTGAGCATTTGGGCTAATATCGACTTATCAGTGAGTGCATACCATGTATGTTTTTCTGTGATTGGTTACCTCACTCAGGATGATATTTTCCAGTTGCCTCCATTTGCCTATGAATTTCATAAAGTCATTGTTTTTGATAGCTGAGTAATATTCCATTGTGTAGATGTACAACTCTGTATCCATTCCTCTGTTGAAGGGCATCTGGGTTCTTTCCAGCTTCTGGCTACTATAAATAAGGCTGCTATGAACATAGTGGAGCATGTGTCTTTGTTATATGTTGGGGCATCTTTTGGGTATATGCCCAAGAGAGGTATAGCTGGGTCCTCAGGTAGTTCAATGTCCAATTTTCTGAGGAACCTCCAGTCTGATTTCAGGATGGTTGTACCAGTCTGCAATCCCACCAACAATGGGGGGGGTGTTCCTCTTTCTCCTCGGCAGCATTTGTTGTCACCTGAGTTTTTGATCTTAGCTATTCTCACTGGTGTGAGGTGAAATCTCAGGGTTGTTTTGATTTGCATTTCCCTTATGACTAAAGATGTTGAACATTTCTTTAGGTGTTTCTCAGTCATTCGGCATTCCTCAGCTGTGAATTCTTTGTTTAGCTCTGAACCCCAATTTTTTTTTTATTAACTTGAGTATTTCTTATATACATTTCGAGTGTTATTCCCTTTCCTGGTTTGCAAACATCCCCTCCCCCTCCCCCTTTATGGGTTGAACCCCATTTTTTTTTTGCATTTGTAATAGCTATTTTATTGTAGTATTCAAGATTTTTTTTTTTAATTAACTTGAATATTTCTTATATACAAAAGTGTTATTCCTTTCCTGGTTTCCGGGCAAACATCCCCTCCCCCTCCCCTTCCTTATGGGTTTCCTTTCCCCCCATTGCCGCCCTCCCAGCAAAGTCTAGTTCACTGGGGGTTCAGTATTAGCAGGACCCAGGGCTTCCCCTTCCACTGGTGCTCTTACTAGAATATTCATTGCTACCTATGAGGTCAGAGTCCAGGGTCAGTCCATGTATAGTCTTTAGGTAGTGGCTTAGTCCCTGGAAGCTCTGGTGGCTTGGCATTGTTGTACATATAGGGTCTGAGCCCCTTCAAGCTCTTCCAGTTCTTTTTCTGATTCCTTCAATGGGGTGAACCCCATTTTTTAGGGTTATTTGTCTCCTGTGGTCTAACTTCTTGAGTTCTTTGTATATTTTGGATATAAGGCCTCTATCTGTTGAAGGATTGGTAAAGATCTTTTCCCAATCTGTTGGTTGCCGTTTTGTCCTAACCACAGTGTCCTTTGCCTTACAGAAGCTTTGCAGTTTTATGAGATCCCATGTGTTGATTCTTGATCTTAGAGCATAAGCCATTGGTGTTTTGTTCAGGAAATTTTCTCCAGTGCCCATGTGTTCGAGATGCTTCACTTTTAATTAGTTTGAGTGTATCTGGTTTGATGTGGAGGTCCTTGATCCACTTGGACTTAAGCTTTGTACAGGGTGATAACATGGATCGATCTGCATTCTTCTACATGTTGACCTCCAGTTGAACCAGCACCATTTGCTGAAAATGCTATCTTTTTTCCATTGGATGGTTTGGCCTTTGTCAAAAATCAAGTGACGGGGGGGATTTAGCTCAGTGGTAGATGTATGGAGTTCAAGGACCTGGTTCTGTCCCCAGCCCTGTTGACCATATTGGGTTCATTTCTGGCCTCAATTCTATTCCATTGGTATCTGTCTGTCTCTGTACCAATACCATGCAGTTTTTATCACTATTGCTCGGTAATACTGCTTGAGTTCAGGGATAGTGATTCCACCAGAAGTCCGTTTATTGTTGATAATTTTAGGTATCCTGGGTTTTTTTTTTTTATTCCAGATGAATTTGCAAATTGTTCTGTCTAACTCTTTGAAGAATTGGATTGGTATTTTGATGGGGATTGCATTGAATCTGTAGATCGCTTTTGGTAAAATGGCCATTTTTACTATATTAATCCTGCCAATCCATGAACATGAGAGATCTTTCCATCTTCTGACATCTTCAATTTCTTTCTTCAAAGGCTTGAAGTTCTTATTGTACAGATCTTTTACTTGCTTGGTTAAAGTCACACCAAGGTACTTTATATTGTTTGGGACTATTATGAAGGGTGTCGTTTCTCTAATTTCTTTCTCGGCTTGTTTCTCTTTTGTGTAGAGGAAGGCTACTGATTTATTTGAGTTAATTTTATACCCAGCCACTTTGCTGAAGTTGTTTATCAGCTTTAGTAGTTCTCTGGTGGAACTTTTGGGATCACTTAAATATACTATCATATCATCTGCAAATAGTGACATTTTGACTTCTTCTTTACCAATCTGAATCCCCTTGATCTCCTTTTGTTGTCTGATTACTCTGGCTAGAACTTCAAGAACTATATTGAATAAGTAGGGAGAGAGTGGGCAGCCTTGTCTAGTCCCTGATTTTAGTGGGATTGCTACAAGTTTCTCTCCATTTAGTTTAATGTTAGCAACTGGTTTGCTTTATATGGCTTTTATTATTTTTAGGTATGGGCCTTAAATTCCTATTTTTTTTAAGATTTATTCATTTATTATATATATAAGTACACTGTAGCTGTCTTCAGATACACCAGAAGAGGGCATCGGATCTCTTTACAGATGGTTGTGAGCCACCATGTGGTTGCTGGGAATTGAACTCAGGACCTCTGGAAGAACAGTCGGTGCTCTTAACCGCTGAGCCATCTCTCCAGCCCTTGAATTCCTATTCTTTCCAGGACTTTTATCATGAAGGGGTGTTGAATTTTGTCAAATGCTTTCTCAGCATCTAATGAAATGATCATGTGGTTTTGTTCTTTCAGTTTGTTTATATAATGGATCATGTTGATGGTTTTCCGTATATTAAACCATCCCTGCATGCCTGGGATGAAGCCTACCTGATCATGGTGGATGATTGTTTTGATGTGCTCTTGGATTCGGTTTGCCAGAATTTTATTGAGTATTTTTGCGTCGATATTCATAAGGGAAATTGATCTGAAGTTCTCTTTCTTTGTTGAGTCTTTGTGTGGTTTAGGTATAAGAGTAATTGTGGCTTCATAGAAGGAATTCAGTAGTGCTCCATCTGTTTCAATTTTGTGGAATAGTTTGGATAGTATTGGTATGAGGTCTTCTATGAAGGTCTGATAGAATCTGCACTAAACCCGTCTGGACCTGGGCTCTTTTTGGTTGGGAGAACTTTAATGACTGCTTGTATTTCCTTAGGAGTTATGGGGCTGTTTAAATGGTTTATCTGTTCCTGATTTAACTTTGATACCTGGTATCTGTCTAGGATATTGTCCATTTCCTGCAGATTTTCAAGTTTTGTTGAATATAGGCTTTTGTAGTAGGATCTGATGATTTTTTGAATTTCCTCTGATTCTGTAGTTATGTCTCCCTTTTCATTTCTGATTTTGTTAATTTGGACACCTCCTGTGTCCTCTCGTTAGTCTGGCTAGGGTTTTATCTATCTTGTTGATTTTCTCAAAGAACCAACTTTTGGTTCTGTTGATTCTTTCTATGGTCCTTTTTGTTTCTACTTGGTTGATTTCAGCTCTGAGTTTGATTATTTCCTGCCTTCTACTCCTCCTGGGTGTATTTGCTTCTTTTTGTTCTAGAGCTTATAGGTGTGCTGTCAAGCTGCTGACATATGCTCTCTCCTGTTTCTTTCTGCAGGCACTCAGAGCTATGAGTTTTCCTCTTAGCACAGCTTTCATTGTGTCCCATAAGTTTGGGTATGTTGTACCTTCATTTTCATTAAATTCTAAAAAGTCTTTAACTTCTTTCTTTATTTCTTCCTTGACCAGGTTATCGTTGAGTAGAGCATTGTTCAACTTACATGTATATGTGGGCGTTCTTCCCTTATTGTTATTGAAGACCAGCTTTAGGCCATGGTGGTCTGATAGGACGCATATGATTATTTCTATCTTTCTGTATCTGTTGAGGCCTGTTTTTTGACCAATTATATGGTCAATTTTGGAGAAAGTACCATGAGGTGATGAGAAGAATGTATATCCTTTTGCTTTATGATAGAATGTTCTATAAATATCTGTTATGTCCATTTGGTTCATGACTTCTCTTAGTCTGTATACATCTCTGTTTAATTTCTGTTTCCATGACCTGTCCATTGATGAGAGTGGGGTGTTTGTTGAAATCTCCTACTATTATTGTGTGAGGTGCAATGTGCGCTTTGAGCTTTAGTAAGGTTTCTTTTATGTATGTGGGTACCCTTGTATTTGGAGCATAGCTATTTATGATTGAGAGTTCATCTTGGTGGATTTTTCCTTTGATGAATATGAAGTGTCCTTCTTTATCTCTTTTGATGACTTTTGGTTGAAAATCGATTTTATTTGATATTAGAATGGCTACTCCAGCTTGCTTCTTCAGATCATTTGCTTGGAAAGTTGATTTCCAGCCTTTCACTCTGAGGTAGTGTCTGTCTTTGTCTCTGAGGTGTGTTTCCTGTAGGCAGCAGAATGAAGGGTCCTCATTGCATATCCAGTTTGTTAATCTATACCTTTTTATTGGGGAGTTGAGACCATTGATGTTGAGAGATATTAAGGAATAGTGATTATTGCTTCCTGTTATATTCATATTTGGATGTGAGGTTATGTTTGTGTGCTTTTCTTCTCTTTGTTTTGTTGCCACGATGATTAGTTTCTTGCTTTTTCTAGGTTGTAGCTTGCCTCCTTATATTGGGCTTTATCGTTTATTATCCCTTGTAGCGCTGGATTTGTAGAAATATATTGTGTAAATTTGGTTTTGTCATGGAATATCTTAGTTTCTCCATCTATGTTAATTGAGAGTTTTGTGGGATACAGTAATCTGGGCTGGCTTTTGTGTTCTCTTAGGGTCTGTATGACATCTGTCCAGGATCTTCTGGCTTTCATAGTCTCTGGCGTTAGTCTGGTGTGATTCTGATAGGTCTGCCTTTATATGTTACTTGACCTTTTTCCCTTACTGCTTTTAATATTCTTTCTTTATTTTGTGAATTTGGTGCTTTGACTATTATGTGACGGGAGGAGTTTCTTTTCTGGTCCAATCTATTTGGAGTTCTGTAGGCTTCTTGTATGCTTATGGACATCTCTTTCTTTACATTAGGGGAGTTTTCTTCTATGATTTTGTTGAAGATATTTACTAGTCCTTTGAGCTGGGAGTCTTCACTCTCTTCTATACCTATTATCCTTAGGTTTGATCTTCTCATTGAGTCCTGGATTTCCTGTATGTTTTGGACCAGTAGCTTTTTCCATTTTCCATTATCTTTGACAGTTGTGTAGATGATTTCTTTGGAATTTTCTGCTCCTGAGATTCTCTCTTCTATCTCTTGTATTTTGTTGGTGATGCTTGTATCTACGGCTGCTTGTCTCTTCCTTTGTTTTTCTATATCCAGGATTGTCTCCCTTTGTGCTTTCTTTATTGCCTCTATTTCCATTTTTAATTCCTTCAACTGTTTGATTGTGTTTTCCTAGAATTCTTTCAGGGATTTTTGTGATTCCTCTCTATAGGCTTCTACTTGTTTATTTATGTTTTCCTGCGTTTCTCTAAGGGAGTTGTTCATGTTTTTCTTGAAGTCCTCTGTCATCATGATCAAATGTGATTCAAACCAAGATCTTGCTTTTCTGGTGTGTTTGGATATTCAGTGTTTGCTTTTTTGGGTGAATTGGGCTCCGATGATGCCATGCAGTCTTGGTTTCTGTTGCTTGAGTTCCTGCTCTTGCCTCTTGCCATCAGATTATCTCTGATGTTACTTTGTCCTACTATTTCTGACAGTGGCTAGACTGTCCTATAGGCCTGTGTGTCAGGAGTGCTGTAGACCTGTTTTCCTGTTTTCTTTCAGCCAGTTATGGGAAGAGAGTGTTCTGCTTTCGGGCGTGTAGTCTTTCCTGTCTAAAGGTCTTCAGCTGTTCCTGTGGGCCTGTGTCCTGAGTTCACCAGGCAGGCACTTGGAGCAGAAAAGTTGGTCTTACCTGTGGTTCTGAGGCTCAAATTTGCTCGTGGGGTGTTGCTTTTGAGCTCTCCAGGAGGGCAGCAACCAGGAGGACCTGAGCCACCTCTTCTGGGAGCCCCCGTGCACCAGGGTCCCAGATGGCGTTTGGTGTTTTCCTCTGGAGTCAGAGATGTGGGAAGAGTGTAGTCTCTTCTGACTTCCCAGGCATGTCTGCCTCTCTGAAGGTTTAGCTCTCCCTCCCTTGGGATTTGGGTGCAGAGCACTGTTGATATGGTCCCTTCAGGTTCCGGCGGTGTCTGGGGCACAGGGGACCTGCAGCTCCAGTGCCCCTATCTTCCAGTTCCCAGAGGCTGTATAAAGTTTCCTCTTGGGCCAGGGATGTGGGCAGGGATGGGCAGTATTGCTGGTCTCTTCCTGCTCTGCAGTCTCAGGAGTGCCCACCTGTCTGGGCGGTGAGCTCTTTCTCCCCTGGGTTTTGGGAGCATTGAGCCGCCGGCGGGGATCAGAGAGCGAATATAGTGTTTTTATGAACCCAAACAGTTCCCAATACTCACATGGCTCACTGCAATCCATGTAAATGCTTCTGAATTCCCTAGCACACAGTCGTTTTACTTCATAGTCATCAAAATACTTGCTGATACTCATTGCAAGATTGTAACTAGGCAGTGCCATTAAAATTGTCTTTATGAGGATGTGGATAAGGGCAGGAAAGTCTTCACCTGAAATTAAAAGATTAGCTTCAATGATAAGAAAACTAGTGAACCTCCTCAGAAAAACAAACTTCTCCCAAGTGGTTAAGCCATTCTTGAACAATTATCAAACTATCAGACATTCCTTGAGAAAACACCACTGGTTGCTGCGTGTACCCAGCCAGAAAGCTTGTGTGAAAATAACAGTATTAACCATACAATTGAAAAGTAGCTTTCGGTAACAATGACTTCCTAGAATCTGTTTTTCTTTTCTTTTTATTATTGGTTCCTCTTTTCCTTTCTCTCTGCTCCCTGTTCTCCTTCACCTCTAATTTCTGCATATTCTCAATAAATATTTGCTGATTTCCAAAATCACAGGTTTTCAGATTATTGGAAAGTGTTCATCAGTTAATTTTAAACTCACATGTTATTTTACTCCTGTTTAATTTATTTATTTCCTGGAAAAAGGGAGAATCGTATGGTGTTCTTACCATAAAATTGCACAATAGTGTAAATGATGATACTGAACATAGTTGAAAAGTAGTTAAAGAGCGTGATTTTGATGTAGGCAGCAGTGCTACTGTTGAACAGAAAGCTTCCAAGATAAGTGAGAGGAACAACACACCAGCCATACAGCATAAAAATCAGAATTGTGTCCAGGAAGTTGTAATGCACAACAAATGCCTCCAGCTGGCAGAATCTGAATATGCCCTAGGACATAGAGTATAGAAAATCAAGATGAAGGATATACTCTTCAGCCACTGTTCTACTAGACCATAATTATCAGGTACTAATTTTAGTTATTTTTTTTAAGCTTTAGAGTGCAAGCCATAAGTGAACCATTTCATCAACTGAGATTATTACAATGAGCACAGTAACTAAGTGTCTCTTTCTGTGTTTCTCCTTTTTGAAACAGTCCCTATTTCTCATATCCATGATCAAATACAAAGTAATTATATTTGTATTAAGCCAAACAGAATTTCCTAGGAAAAAAAAGGACCCTGGTTATAGTTCACTTTTCTTAGGATTTCCCTTATGGCTGCTTTGTTCCGTGTGCCTTCTGGTGGCTGTTCTGAACCTCGAGATTCTTTTTCAATTCCTCTGAATTACAACTGAGAATGGAACTGAAGAGCACATAGAATTAGAATGATATAGATTTGGGAAAAAAATACTAGTGTTACTAAGGAAATTTCTTACTGGCTTGAAATTTCAATTCCTTAAGAGTAATACAGCTGTACCTTCTGATCAATAGCATGATTATTTAGCAAGATAATCAATTCATGGAAAGAAAGGCTAAACTAAGAATGTCCCATTAAAATCTTATGTAGTTCTCGGAAATAGAAAATACTTCTAAGTACTAGTGTTTAAAGGAAGCACATGAAGAGTATCAGTAATTATAAAATCTAATGCTACTCATTATAGTTGGATTCTCTCCTAACAGCAAAGAGGACTGTATAGTCAAGAAGAAACTATGGGAACCTTGAGGGACAAGTGTGAGAAAAGCCTCAATTACAACTGGTTTCATTTAAATTTACATGGACAAGTGAAGCATGTACTCTGCTGTTACACAGGATGTGTAACAGGAAATTAATAATGTAAATTAAATGAAATTAGGTTTTCTTTTGAAATAAGCTGCTTTGAAAGTTTATATGAAAACGTAAAGCATATCATGACAAAGGGGATGTTCTGCCAAGGAAAATTAATAGAGGGAGTGGGGGAATGGCAATGCATACATAAAGAAAATTAAATGTATTTGAACACTGCTACAGTTAAGAGAGACTGTTACAAGCAGCACATTACAGAGTTAGAAAATATAACCTCAGGTGCATATTTCTTGCTTTTATGAACAGTCCTTAGTACCATCATAAAGTGGTCCATTACATCCATGCCAACAGAACAGAATTACACAATACAATATATAGTTAAATGCATATTGTTAGTTATTACAGTACAAAATGAGTATTTCAAATTAGTGGGAAAAGGCTCATTACCTTAAAAAGAATGTTAGAATAATGAACTATCTATTTAGGAAAAAACAGAATAATTACATCATGTATTACCAAGAAACAGTTTTTGAATAAGGAGAAAATATCCAATAACAATATTGGTAAAGTGAGCAGAGTTTGAAGCATTAAAACTTGGAGAAGAAAATACTCTTCCTTCAAGATTTTATGGGATGGAGAATTTAGTGAGAACAGTATATTTTGAGGCATATCTCTAAATCAATATTGACTCAGTTATGCAAATCCTTGGTAACATTTACTTAAATCTAAGTTCATAAACTATGTTTCTGTTTACACTCTCCAATGTCTAATCTTCATTAATAAGACAAGCTGATGTCAAAGGCAGAATAGAATTCTTAGAAGCAGGAAGTTGCAGAGGTTGGAGAACTGGCTCACTGGTTAAGAGCACTAGGCTGCCTTCAGTTACTAGCACACTCGTAGTGGCTCCTACCTATCCATTTCCACAGGAACTGGCACTCCAGGGGGATCGGATATATACATGGTGCACATATTTACATGGAAACAAAACATTCATACTCTAAAAAGAAAATCAATTATCTTAAAACGAGTTTAACTTTGTTTCCTAGTTGAAGAGTGTAACTTTCCTTCTCTTGCCTAATTTGTGATTTGAACACAACATTGAAAAGGAGCAGAGATAGTGAATTTCCCCATCTCACTCCTCAGTAGGATTGTTTCAAATTTTTCTCCGTTCAGCATGTAGATAGCTATGGGTTTCTCATATCCAGATTTATTTATGTTGCATCTGTTTTCTCTGGTCCTACTTCCTCCTTTTATCATGAAGGCAAGTTGCAGTTTGTCAAAGGCTTTTTTCTGCATCTATTGAGATGAACATGTGGTTTTCACCTTTAGGTCCATTGACATTATACTTGTTGACTTGCATACATTGAACCATCTCAGCGTTTCAGAATAAAGGCAACTTGGTCATGGTGCACAATCTTTTTATATGTCTGTATCTAGGTTGCAAATATTTTGCTGGGCATTTTTGACTTTATGTTTATCAGAGATATTTTCTTGTAGTTTTCTTTTCTGTTGTATCATCACATGTTTAGTATTAGAATGGCAATAGCTTCTCCCCACTTTTGTCCTTTCCTCCTCCTCCTCCTCCTCCTCCTCCTCCTCCTCCTCCTCCTCCTCCTCCTCCTCCTCATCCTCTTTGTTTAACAGTTTAAGAAGGCTTGGCTGTAGATTTTCTTTGAACATCTGGTAGACATGCTATGGCTCCATCGAAGCCTGAGCTTTTGTAGTTGGAAAGCTGTTTATTGTTATTTTAGACTCTTCATTTGTTAGGTTAGGTTGTTGTTTTCAGATTAATTTTGGTGGTTGGCAGAATTCAGAAATTTACCAATTAAGGTTTTCCAGCTTAATGTAGAACAGACTTTTAAATCTATATAATATTCTTCTCTCTCCTTTTCTTTCTTTTGGATAGTTGGAGCAAAGGTCTGTCATCTTGTTTATCCTCTCAAAGGAGTAGCTCTTTAATTCTTTGCATTGTTTCTATTTCATTGATTTCTGCTCCAATTTTTATGATTATTTGCTACTCACTAAGTTTGGATCTGTTTTGTTTTTATTTTTCAAAGTCTCGTGTTTCATCATTAAGCATTCATTTATGCTTTTTCTGATTTTTTAAAAAAAATGTAAACAGAATCACAAATTTCTCTCATAGGACAGCTTTCAATAAAAGGGATACAAATAGGGAAAGAAGAAACTAAATTATCCCTATTTACAGATGACACATTATATACACGAGATCCTAAAAACTTTACCAGAAAACTTCTAGAAGTGATAAATTCAGAAATGTGGCAGTATACAAGCTCAATTTGCACAAATAAATTGCTTTTCTATGCACCAACAACTAACATACAGAGAAAGAGATCATAGACACACTTCCATTCACAAAGAAAACAGAATATTTAGGAATAACATAACTAAGAAGAGAAGAACGCCTATAAGAAACCTTAAGTCATTGAAGAAAGATATAAAGACGGATACTAGAAAATGGAGAGAATTTTATGTTTAGGCATTGGTACAATTAACATTGTAAAAATAACCATCTTACCAAAGCTATTTACAGATCCAATGCAATTCCAGTCAAAATCCCTATCTCATTCTTCACAGGAATAAGAAAAAACTATCCTAAAATTTATATAGAACCACAAAAGAACCCAGATAGCCAAAACAAATCCTGAAAAAAAAGAACATTCCCAGAGAGATTACTACTTAAGATGTATTACAGGATCATAGTAATAAAAACAATATGATATTGGCACAAAATCAGACACAAAACATCAATGGAACAAAACAGAACACTCAAGCATGAGTTCACATAACTCCAGCCATTTATATTGACAAAGATACCAAAAATGTACACTAGAGAGAAGATAGAATCTTCAACACATGATGTTTGTAATATTGGGTGTCTATATGCGAGAAGATGATATAACCTGTGTCTATCACTTGACACAAAAACTAACTTGAAATAATCAAGTCCTAAGTGTGAGACCTGAAATACTGAGATTGCTAGAAGAAAACATAGGCAGTGCCCTCCATGATATAGATGCAGGAAAGCACTTTCTGACTTAGAATTTTGGCAAGTGAGACCTTTTAAAACTAAAAGACATCTGCACAGCTGAGAAAAAAATCAGCTCAGAAGAGGACGCTCAGAGTGGGAGGGAATAATCCTTGCCAGCTAAACATCCATCAAAGATTAATATCAAGAGCACATAAATAACTTAAAAAAAAAGCAGAGCAAAGAAAACCCAACTCAAAACCAACCACCCAAATAAAGAAAACAACAAAAATCCAAAAAACCAATTTAAAAAATAACTCTTAAGAATTTTCATCATCCCTAGTAAATAGAAATCAAATGCCCTTTAAGATTCCATCAGACTTCAGTCAGAATGACAAAGATCATTAAAACAACTGGTAACAACTGCTGTGTGTGCACAAAAAGGGAACCCTCATTCACCATTGGTGGGATTGCAAACCAGTTGAGAAATCATTTTGAAAAATAGCCAAAAATTAAAAAACTAAATCTACCTATGGCCCAGCTATAGTAATCCTTAGCACATGCCCAAATGACTTAATATCCTACTCTACGGGTACTTGCTCAGCCATGATCTTCGCTGTTCTAGTCACAACAGCCAGGAAGTAAGAAGAACCTCCATGTCACACAACTCATACATGATGGAATGTGTTACATATAGACCATAAAACACTATACAGCTCTAAGGAAAAAGGAAATTTGTAGGTTAAATGGATGAAAGTAGAAAGTATTATAGTGTATGAAGTAACCCAGACACCAAAAGACAAACACTGGATATTCTCTCTTATCTGGGGATCCTGGCTCCAAATACTGATATGTGAATATATAACTTGGAGTGACTACAGAAACCAGGAAAATAAAATGGGATAATTGTGCAGTGCAACAGGGACAATAGAGAGAGGAATAGCTAGTTACGAGTGATTTGAAGGGTGAGGTGGGAAAATAAGGAGCTCTACTTAGGGAAGAGGAGGATGATAAATACAGAAGAAAGAGGATAAAATAAAAGTAAAAATGTCTTGTTAATACATAAATATACATGCATAGTATAAATAAAAATTTCCCATCTGGACTGACAATATTTCCTCATACAGCCATAAACCATCTATTGGAATACATAATATCATGCATGAGAAAATCCCTTCTGAGTTATTGGTTAGGAATGTCCAAGACATTATATAGGGCTATTGAAACATATAGGTTATTGGTATTCCTTGGTTGTAATCCTCCTCTAGATTTGGAGGGAACCCTGTTGCAATACACTGTGTGAAACTGTCTAAAACTTCTCTGAGCCTCACTTTTCTGCTTATAAATGTGTTGAGTCATGTCCAATGTTTGTAGTATCATATAAAAACAAACACAAGAAACAACTTTGGTCATTAGCCATACATAGTAATATTGGTATAAATATTGAAAATAGGTGCTTTTGTTTATATCTTGCTTTTTAACCTGTCAACCAGGAAATGATGCAAGTGTGCCAGCCAAGTTTTAAGAACCATAGAAAAAAGTGACACCTTGGCATGGACATTAAAAGAGTTAAATTTGTTCAATTAATTTTAGGTTAAAAATTTCCAATAATGTATTATTAACAATTAATGTACAATTAATGTATTAATGTATCCAATAATGTAATATATATATGCATGTATGTGTATGTGCATGCATGTGTGCATATGTGGAAATCAGAGGACAATATGTAGGAGTCAGCTCTCTTCTTCCACTATGTGGATCCTGAGGCTTGAACTAAGATCACCAGGTTTGACAGAATCTGCTGCCATCTTGGTAGCCTGAAAACTCTATAGAAGAGAGATTGTAAAGCTAGGTATCAGGCTTGAATTAGTGAAAGAGAGACAAATAGACCATCAGTAAGATTGTAATCTTCTCTTGTCATGTTTATTTGGTGATGAACTATGTACCTGGGACTGGAATTGACAATAGTAGCCAGTCTTGCACATCAAAAAATGAAGTGCTACTCAGTTCTCTCTACCTTAAGACGTCTCTGTTTAACACACAGTATTTGATTCTCACACTACCACTATTCCTGGACTCTGGTCTTTGTTAGGTAAGCAGCTCTTATAGTTGGTGAGATCCAGACTCTCTCTTCAGAAACAGTTCTTGGGATCCTCTGCAAAAAATATGAATCATCTTGTGGGAACCAAACTGATAATATTAGTTGGTATACTTTCTTTTCAGTTCTGTGACAATGGAGAAACAGACTTTGTGAGGACTGGAACAATATTTTATTCACAATATTTTATCTTCAACACCCATTTAAAAAGGAATTTTTTGCCTTGGTTCATATATTATTCCCCTTAACTATGTTCTCTTTGTATATTATTTATCTAAATATGCCCAGAAATTAAGTTGCTATTGCTTACTAATGAGTAATAATTATATTAACAGATGGTATACATTTCTAGTTATGCACTCTCTAGATTGCTTTTTCAGTATTTCAAAATGAGTTTCAAGGCAAAAATAGTTCTATTTTGGAGCTTGGCACTGTTGGGCATGAGTTTAAGTATGGAAGATCAATAGCAATAGAAGCTGACCTTAGATCATGAATCTGAACTGTGTAGTTCAGCCTCAGTTTTCCTTATGGCCACACTGGGACTGAGTAGGCACTGTCCTAGCTATGATTAACTTCTCAGTGCAAGTTAAAAGGTTTGTTTTTTAAAAACGTTTTTTCTTTTATTGGATATTTTTTAATTTACATTTTAAATGTTACCCCCTTTCCCTGTTTCCTCTCCAGAAACCCTCTATCCCATCCCCCTCCCCTTACTTCTATGAGGATGCTCCCTCACCCACCTACCCACTCCCTCCTACCTCCCTCGCCCTGACATTTCTCTACACTGGGGGTGTTGAGCCTTGACAAGACCAAGGGCCTTTCCTCCCATTGATGCCCAACAAGGCCATCCTCTGCTACAAATGCGACTGGAGCCGTAGGTCCATCCCTGTGTACTCTTGGGATGGTGGCTTAGTCCCTAGGAGCTCTGGGGGGACTGGTTAGTTGATATTGTTCTTCCGATGGGGTAGGAAACCCCTTCAGCTCCTTTAGTCCTTTCTCTAACTCCTCCACTGGGGTCCCCATGCTCAGTCCGATGGTTGACTACAAGTATTGGCCTCTGTATTTGTTAGGCTCTGGCAGAGCCTTTCAGGAGAGAACTATATCAAGCTCCTATCAGCATGCACTTCTTGGCATCCACAATATTGTCTAGGCTTGGTGTCTGTATAGGGGATGGATTCCCCAGGTGGGGGAGTCTCTGAATGGCCTTTCTTTCAGTCTCTGTTCCACACATTGTCTCCATATTTCCTCCTGTGAGCATTTTTGTTTCCCCTTCTAAGAAGGTTCTGAAGCATCCACACTTTGGTCTTTTTCTTGAGCTTCATGTGGTTTGTGAATTGTATCTTGCGTAGTCTGAGCTCTTGGGCTAATATCCACTTATCAGTGAGTGCATACTATGTGTGTTCTTTTGTGATTGGGTTACCTCACTCAGGATGATATTTTCTAGTTCCATCCATTTGCCTAAGAATTTTATGAAGTCATTGTTTTTAATAGCTGAATAGTACTCTGTTGTGTAAATGTACCACATTTTCTGTATCCATTCCTCCGTTGAAGGACATCTTGGTTCTTTCCAGCTTCTGGCTATTATAAATAAGGCTGCTGGGGTTGGGGATTTAGCTCAGTGGTAGAGCGCTTGCCTAGCAAGCGCAGGGCCCTGGGTTCGGTCCCCAGCTCCGAAAAAAAAATTAAATAAATAAGGCTGCTCTGAACATAGTGGAGCATGTGTCTTTGTTGTATTTTGGAGCATCTTTTGGGTATATTCCCGGGAGTGTTCTCAGGTAGTGGAATGTCCAGTTTTCTGAGTGGTTGTATCAGCTTGCTCCAACAATGAAGGAGTTTTCCTTTTTCTCCACATCCTCACCAACATCTGCTGTCATTTGAGTTTTTGATCTTAGCCATTCTGACTGGTGTGAGGTGGAATCTCGGAGTTCTTTTGATTTGCCTTTCCCTGATGACTAAGGATGTTGAACATTTCTTTAGGTGCTTCTTGGCCATTTGACATTCCTCACTTGAGAATTCTGTTTAGCTCTGTAGCCCATTTTAAATGGGGTTATTTGATTCTCTGGAGTTTAATTTTTTGAGTTCTTTTTATATATTGGATATTAGCCCTCTGTCAGATGTAGGTTGGTAAAGATGTTTTCCCAATCTGTTGGTTGCCATTTTGTCCTAATGACCATGTCCTTTGCCTTACAGAAGTTTTGCAATTTTATGAAATTTCATTTGTCAATACTTGATGTTAGAGTATAAGCCATTGGTGTTTTGTTCAGGGAATTTTCTCCAGTGCCCATGTGTTCGAGGCTCTTACTCACTTTCTCTTCTATTAGTTTGAGTGTATCTGGTTTGATGTGGATGTCTTTGATCCACTTGGACTTGAGCTTTGTACAAGGCAATAAGAATGGGTCAATTTGCAGTCTTTAAAGCAGATTTTGGACAGGGCATATTAGTGAGTGAATATATGATGGCAACCTGAGGGGAGGCTTTTCAAAGAAAATGGTTCTCTTCAGTGAAAGAATGCGAGGCAGCACATGTCCTTAATGAGAGTCTACGGCAATCTCTATGGTGGTGAGTCAGCGCAGTTTCAAATTATTTGACAACTTTCATTTTAGGATATAATACTTTTTGTAGAAATTAGTATGGACCACAGAGGTTAAAGGATGTCTCATAAAGTTGCATCTGATACTTACCAGCAGTACACAGCAGGCAAAGAAGAAGAAGATGAGGTCACACAACAAGGCAGAGAGCCAGTAAGTAAGCACACAGACCCCAGTCAGAAACTGGATGTGCTTGGCTTGACTGATTCTTTCAGTCACTGTCTGGATACTAAAGGACCCGACCACAACAGAAATGCCGAAAGCTAAACACTGTACTATTTGTAATCCATTTACAGGCCTACAGAAGAAGAAAAAATAAAATATGAAATAAACTATGAAATATAGGTAGAAAATACTTATATTAGTCATTTTCAAAATGGATATGGCTAAACAAGCAAATGCTTGTTAAGACTCAATTTCAAAAGAAGGGAAAGTTATACATACACTGTGTTTGAACCATAATGAGGGAGAGGCTGAGGCTTATTAAAGGCAGTAATGGAAGCATCACGGCCAGAAAGTGTCATAAAAAGAATGTTGTCTAATATCGACAGGGATATTGCAGGTGAGTGGTATGCCTCATTATTGAAAAAAATGGTGAGCACTGTTTTGTTTCTCTCAACTTTAATAGAAAGTGCAATAATGCAGAAGGTTCGGCAATCTTTATTTTCTAATATGTAATTGTTCATATCACCTAGAATAAAAAGAGAAGATGTTAGTGCGCCAACATGTTTTACGTTACTTAGAACTTACATTAGGAAGAATGGATTTAAAAAAGGTGTGGGGGTTTATTTTTCCACTTACCATTTTATTTTCCAAATTCTGACAATGGATGTTTTTCTTCACTATTTTACTCCATCATTAATCTTACAATGATCTCATTGTATAATTCATAACCCAATCATATATTAAGAATATTTTTTTGAGACAGACTTTCTCTATGTATGCCTGTCTTGAAACTTTCTATGTAAGTTAGGCTGGTCTCAAACTCACAGATATCTACCTGCTTCTCCCAAGCACTATGACTAGTTTAAGAATATACTTTTCTTAACTGTAAAGAATAAGCATAGTTCATTATTTTAAAGAGTTGCTTTGGCTATTCCTTTTGACTTGCATTTCTGTATAAATTTTTGAATTGGCCTATAGCTACCAGAGGTCCTGTTACAGCCACATTGGGTGTTAGCTGCTGGCCTGTGTCTACTTCTCTCCCTTAGAGTAGCCAGTCCCCGTGTGCATCAGGCTGGACTGGAGGGAGAGAAGTTTAGCTAGTTGCAGGAAGGATCTCGGTTGGTGGTGAGTACATGGGCGAAGAACACACATCCAGGAACAGCTGGTTCTGTTTAATGGGGGGCATATTTATGCCCCTGGGGAGGTGGCCAGTGTATCTGGGGCAAGGTTATTTTGGCTGGGACAGGAGATGCTTCATTTGCACACTCAGGAGCTGTAGGGTCCAGGAGTGGGGTTGGGGGTGTACCTTATGTATCCACAGTATGGATATAGTTCAAACAAGGAGTGAAGCCTGGTAACTGTCAGGGTAGTAAATTCTTACTAAGGTTGATGGTGGGGCAGCTGGCTTCATGGCATCAGGTTGGGAGAGGAGAGAGAGCTAGGCTCCTGTCCTCATCTGAGGGATCTATTAGGGTTGAAACTCTCCTATACTTTCCTCTGTAATCCTGGGCTATTACAATCCCACATTGGAGGACAACTGCAACCATTAATTTTTAAACCAGCATAATTCCTGACAACAATTTATAAATATTTATCCTTATGCCCACAGTTAAGTGTAGTCTTCAATCCTCATCAAGGAAACTTCTCTTTGCAATAGGTCAAGTGTGCTACAGAAAACCATAACCAATCAAAATGCAGAATTGTGGTGCCTAGATCTAATGGATATATCTGCAAAACTCTCCCACACCTAAGGCTTGGAGAACATTGTAGAAGATGAGGTGGAAAGAATGTATGGCCTAGAGGAACAGAGAGTTTGCTGTGAGACTAGGTGTCCTAGAAATTGAAGAAACTACACCCATAAATCCTCACCAAGGTGACTGCCCAAACATGAGCTGAACAAGGATGATACCAAAGTGGATGAGGAAAAGCCCACAATGCCTCAGCTCTACACGGAGAACCACAGGTAACTGAATAAAGCTCAGAGGTGGTCCCCACCCCGGGGAAGAGGACACTGATTGTCCAAAGTCCAATGGTCAGCTATAAAAACATAATACAAGTATGTTATATGGACTGAATAGATTATATTTAGAAATTCATGTAAATGTGTGTGTGTGTGTGTGTGTGTGTGTGTGTGTATGTGCGCGCGCGCGCGTGTGTGTAATAACAGTGAGTCAAAATAGAGGACCTGACTTTTAAGGAGAGTGGAGCAGGACACATGGGAGACTTTGGAAAAGGAAAGGGAAGGGAGAAATACAATTACATTATAACCTTAAAAAAAAGACACAACAGAAAAGTATTGTTTGGTATAGCACAGATATTCTGATTCCAAAACGAGCAATCTACTTTAGTTGCCCTGCCTTCTGTGCTAATCAAGTAACTGTACCTACCCTATTCTTCATGGTGGACCTACTTCTTATGTGCCTGGTACTATATATAGTATCCTGGCCCTAACCCCAGCTTTAGTTCTTAGGCCTAAAACTTCTCTGCATGTGGTAGCCATGAGAGCTCTGCAACTGAACCACTTTTGTTAGTCCTCTCTTTTCTTGATATGAATACATATTTGAAGCTGGAATGGTTGTTATGTGGAATACTGTCATCCCAACAGCCTTCCTTGATGTCACATTTTGAGACAGGAGTCACATAACCATATATTTTAAATAAATTGTCCAAACATACTGGTGAGTTCTATAGAACATCTGAAAATTTACTCTTCATACTATGGATATAGTGATAATTTTTTCTTTGCAACTTTCTGTTTTGCTTAATATTTCATCCTTAATTCTATCTGTTCTGTTTACATTTTACTATAGGTGGCAAGGACAAACCAAAGTGTAATTATAACACTTTGTTTAGAAATCACCCTGCCTAAATATCTTTAGCACTTACATGTTCTGCTCTCCACAAAGTAGCAGAATACAATTAAATCAAGTTATTTGCTTCTGTGTTTTATTTCTTAGAATTTATTTTGTTTTTAAATGTAATATATATGGGTTGGGTTTTTTTGCCTACATGAATTACTGTGCTTTTCTTGCATGCATGGTAACCACAGAGGCTTGAAGAATGCACTGAGTCTCCTGGAATTGAGGTTACAGGTATTTGTGAGCCACCATGTGGGGGCTGGGAACATGATCTATGTCTTCTGGAAGAGCACCCAGTGCTATTAGTCACACAGCCATCTCTCTATCCTCTATTTGCTTCTTCCTTTAATTTTTATTAGTTTATTTTTTAATTTTTTCCATCTTTATTGAATTGGGTATTTCTTATTTACATTTCAAATGTTATTCTCTTTCCTGGTTTCAGGCCAACATCCTCCAAACCCCTCCCTCTTCCCTTCTATATGGGTGTTCTCCTCCCCATCCTCCCCTATTACCACCCTCCCCCCAACAATCCCATTCACTGGGGGTCCAGCCTTGGCAGAACCAAGGACTTTCCCTTCCACTGGTGCCCTTACTAGGCTATTCATTGCTACCTATGAATTTGGAGTCCAGGGTCAGTCCACGTATAGTCTTTGAGTAGTGGCTTAGTCCCTGGAAACTCTGGTTGGTTGGCATTGTTTTTCATATGGGGTCTGAAGCCCCTTCAAGCTCTTTCAGTCCTTTCTCTGATTCCTTCAACAGGAGTCCCATTCTCAGTTCAGTGGATTGCTGCTGGCATTCGCCTATGTATTTGCCATATTCTGGCTGTGTCTCTCACGAGAGATATACATCCGGTTCCTGTCAACCTGTGCTTCTTTACTTCATCTATCTTATCTAGTTTGGTGGCTGTATGTATGGGCCACATGTGGGGCAGGCTCTGAATGGGTGTTCCTTCTGCCTCTGTTCTACCTTTGCCTCCTATTCCTCCTAAGGGTATTCTTGTTCCCCTTTTAAAGAAGGAGTGAAGCATTCGCATTTTGGTCATCCTTCTTGAGTTTCATGTGTTCTGTGCATCTTGGGTAATTCGAGCATTTGGGCTAATAGCCACTTATCAATGAGTGCATACCATGTGTGTTTTTCTGTGATTGGGTTACCTCACTCAGGATGATATTTTCTAGTTCATTACATTTGCCTATGTATTTCATGAAGTCATTGTTTTTTTATAGCTGAGTAGTGTTCCATTGTGTAGATGTACCACATTTTCTGTATCCATTCCTCTGTTGAAGGGCATCTGGGTTCTTTCCAGCTTCTGGCTATTATAAATAAGGCTGCTATGAACATAGTGGAGCATGTGTCTTTGTTATATGTTGGGGCATCTTTTGGGTATATGCCCAAGAGAGGTATTGCTGGGTCCTCAGGTAGTACAATGTCAATTTTCTGAGGAACCTCAGACTGATTTCCAGAATGGTTGTACCAGTCTGCAATCCCACCAACAATGGAGGAGTGTTCTCTTTCTCCACATCCTCACCAGCATTTGCTGTCATTTGAGTTTTTGATCTTAGCCATTCTGACTGGTGTGAGGTGGAATCTCAGGGTTGTTTTAATTTGCATTTCCCTTATGACAAAAGATGTTGAATATTTCTTTAGATGTTTCTTAGCCATTCAACATTCCTCAGCTGTGAATTTTTTGTTTAGCTCTGAATCCCATTTTTTTTTTTTTTATTAACTTGAGTATTTCTTATTTACATTTCGAGTGTTATTCCCTTTCCTGGTTTCCGGGCCAACATCCCCTAACCCCTCCCCCTCCCCTTCCATATGGGTGTTCCCCTCCCCATCCTCCCCCCATTACCGCCCTCCCCCAACAATCATGTTCACTGGGGGTTCAGTCTTGGCAGGACCAAGGACTTCCCCTTCCACTGGTGCTCTTACTAGGCTATTCATTGCTACCTATGAGGTCAGAGTCCAGGGTCAGTCCATGTATAGTCTTTGAGTAGTGGCTTAGTCCTGGAAGCTCTGGTTGCTTGGCATTGTTGTTCATATGGGGTCTGAAGCCCCTTCAAGCTCTTCCAGTTCTTTCTCTGATTCCTTCAACGGGGGTCCCGTTCTCAGTTTAGTGGTTTGCTGCTGGCATTCGCCTCTGTATTTGCTGTATTCTGGCTGTCAGACCCAGTATTCTTGAGGCTGCAATAGACTACACTGATCAAGATTCTTATGTCTCTCCATATTGGTTGGTGGTTTGGGCCCTGAAGTTGTTGATAGCATCTATGTTGTCCCTTGCTGCAGCTCACCCCAGATGTTGAGTTAATTGACATATTGTTGAAATTCAGGGGAGGGTCTCTCTTTGTGTTATGACTACAATCTCATGGTACAGCTTTACCAGGTTCACTGAGATTAGTGATGCAGATCCTCTCTGGGGCATCTCTCAGTTGTCCGCGAATGACCCTCGTCCAGCTCCACATGTTAGCTGACTTCTGAGAGAGGCTCATAGGTTTGGTCCAGTATCATCAAGGCAGGGGTGAGCATGGCAGCATCCAGGCAGGAATGGTACAGGAAGAGCTAAGCTGAATCCCATTTTTTAATAGGGTTATTTGTCTCTCCGCATTCTAACTTCATGAATTCTTTGTATATTTTAGATATAAGCCCTCTATCAGTTGTAGGATTGGTAAAGATCTTCTTCTAATCTGTTTTTTGCCATTTTGTCCTAACAACAGTGTCCTTTGCCTTATAGAAGCGTTGTAGTTTTATGAGATCCCATTTGTTGATTCTTGATTTTAGAGCATAAGCCATTGGTATTTTGTACAGGAAAATTTCTCCAGTGTCCATGTGTTCGAGATTCTTCCCCATTTTTTCTTCTATTAGTTTGAGTGTATCTGGTTTGATGTGGAGGTCCTTGATCCACTTGGACTTAAGCTTTGTACAGGGTGATAAGCATGGATCGATCTGCATTCTTCTACATGCCTGACCTCCATTTGAATCCAGCACCATTTGCTGAAAATGCTATCTTTTTCCATTGGATGGTTTGGCTCCTTTGTCAAAAATCAAGTGACCATAGGCGTGTGGGTTCATTTCTGGGTCTTCAATTCTATTCCACTGGTCTATCTGCCTGTCTCTGTAACAATACTACAGTTTTTATGACTATTTCTCTGTAATACTGCTTGAGTTCAGGGATAGTGATTCCCCCAGAAGTCCTTTTATTGTTGAGCATAGTTTTAACTATTCTAAGTTTTTTTGTTATTCAGATGAGTTTGCAAATTGTTACATTTAACTCTATGAAGAATTGGAATGGGAATTTTGATGGGGATTGCATTGAAACTGGAGATTGCTTAGGGCAAAATGGCCATTTTTACTATATTAATCTTGCCAATCCATGAGCATAGGAGACCTTTCCATCTTCTGAGATCTTCTTCAATTTCTTTCTTCAGAGACTTGAAGTTGTCATCATACAGAACTGTCACTTGCTTGTTTAAAGTCACACCAAGGTATTTTATATTATTTGGGACTATTATGAAGGGTGTCATTTCCCTAATTTCTTTCTCCGCTTGTTTCTCTTTTGTGTAGAGGAAGGCTACTGATTTGTTTGAGTTAATTTTATACCCAGCCTCTTTGCTGAAGGTGTTTATCAGGTTTAGTAGTTCTCTGGTAGAACTTTTGGGATCACTTAGGTATACTATCATATCATCTGCAAATAGTGATATTTTGACTTCTTCCTTTCCAATCTGTATCCCTTTGATATCATTTGTTGTCTGATTGCTCTGGCTAGGACGTCGAGAACTATATTGAATAAATAGGGAGAGAGTGGGCAGCCTTGTCTGGTCCCTGATTTTAGTGGGATTGCTTCAAGTTTCTCTCCATTTTGTTTAATGATAACTAGTGGTTTACTGTATTTGGCTTTTACTATGTTTAGGTATGGACCTTGATTTCCTGTTCTTTCCAGGACTTTTATCATGAAGGATGTTGAATTTTGTCAAATGCTTTCTCAGCATAATGAAATGATCATGTGGTTTTTATCTATTAGTTTGTTTATATAGGGGTGATCATTGATGGTTTTCATGTTAAACCATCCTGCATGCCTGGAATGAAG